>NW_005842548.1:619097-673624 GCF_000455745.1 Alligator sinensis
CAGCAGGCAAGGGTACACGGGGCACTCGTGCCTGGTGGCGTGCAGCGCTGGCCAGAGCCACACATCATAGTGAGGAGCACAGCCCCTGCCAAGCTGTCTCTTTCGCCAGCGCCCCCCCACCACGTACATGCAGCCCCTGCACTCGCGCAGCATGGAAGGGAAGCCCCATGTGCTGGAACTGGCTGCCTTCCCCACCTCCTGCTGTATAGGTCCTGCAGCTGGGGGTGATGAAGACGGCTCGCTCCAGTGCATGGGGCTTCCCTCCAATGCTGCACGAGTGTGAGGGCTGTGTGCTGCTGGGCACGAGTGCCCCCACCTGGTGATGTGCCATGGAGGCAGTGCAGGGTCCACACCCCTGCCACACACCCACACCCTACCATCCACACACAGCCCCTCACATATGCATATACCCCCACACAATATACAAGACAAAAATAAATTCTTAGAGTTACGTTATGCAGTCTCTTCTATATACAGTATGCAAACACAAATCATGACAGAAATATTTTTTGTAATAAAATTAAAGTATGTTCTAGTAGGTGTTTAACTTTTTAGTATATGATTTTGGTTCTTAGATTGTTTTGGTTCTAAGATGGCACCCCTGCCCTCCCAAAAAGAGAGTTTGGGGCAGGGGGGTGCAAGGGGAGGGACTTTTGGTGGCAGGGGTTAGGGGGTGGGATTTCTGGTCCGGAGATGGTGGTCAAGGGGCAGGGCCCCTATCAGGGCTATCCATGCGGCCCTTGAAAGCTCACCAACCCTCGTTAAGTGGCCCTCCACCTGAAATAATTGCCCACTCCTGGTTTAGGTGATTTGTTTATGTTCTGCCTTGTCATCTCCAAGTGACTGATGTAAAATATAGCCCAAACTTTTAACGCAGTGTTCTCTGGGGCTTGTAGGAAAGGAATTGGTTGATGTTAATCTAATCCCTACTATTCGGGTGTCCTCGTCACATAAATACTTATGTAGCTGGCTCTTCTGTTGGCAGTCTCTGGGAAGAGCAAAGATTTCCTGGGCCATGGAGCATGAACAACTTTATCCAAAAGATGGTACATGTAGGTCAGAACTGAAGCATGTGTAAAGGTGTGGCATCATTTGCTTATGTGGTATCTGTTCATGGATAAAAAGAAATGTCAAGGCAAGGCTGCCTATGGGGCATCTTGCAGGGATGCTAACCTGTTTACAGTTAAACAAGCCTGCGAAGGATGAGCAATTACACACCCAGCCTCCCAAATCCAGTATTTCTTTTTCATAGAACTATGATGTGAAAGTCACCTTGATGCTTTACTGTTGGACACTTCAGAAATATTTATAGGAAGGGATCTCTGGGTTCAGACTGTCTATTTTATTTATGTCTCTTAAATTTGCCAGACATGCAGAATCTTCTCATCCTTTGCAAGATGCCCCTCAGGAGAGCCGGTCTGTCAGCAATGAAGACCGGGAGATGTCCCAGCACGTATGTGTTACAACTACAACTGGTAGATGTGGCTATTTCTGTGCAGTACACATTCATTACTTGAAAATATTCATGCATAACAAGGCTATAGTGAAATGGTGCTAATATTTTCTTTGTTGAATATAGTGTATTACACTTGTACCATAACAACCAACTTATTGGTGATTTTTTTTTTTTTTTTTTTTTTTTCTCCTCACACTTATTGCAACATGTAGTGTCTCTGACCTTAATGGTTGGAGAGCACTGGAAGCCAGGTATGCTAGGGTCTTTCTGACTCAGCCATGACTCTTGGGATGACTAGATGTCACAAACAGTTAATCCCTCTGTATCTTGGTTTCCATGGCCCAAGAATTTTACCCTTACTCACTTGCACTTGGGGATGAATCTGTTGTAATCCCTAGCAAGTACATGGGGTATTGTAAATGGGGAAATATTGTTTATGAGCAGTACTGAGATCATGGGACGAAAGGTGAAAAATGTATTTGTGGTGAGAAGTATTGACGATTATTTGCTAAGAGGGGGGAAAAGTGGTGCTTATGTGGTGCAATTGTTCTGCCTAAAATGCACATTACGTGAGGCTTTCCAGCGTTGCATCACTGCGAATTTCTTGGCTTTAAATTTTAATGAGTCCCTATCAACTTTTACTACTGTTAGGCCCTTCCAACTGGTGAGGATGACGAGGAAGACAGCGATAGTGACAGTGATGATGATGACGTGAAAGTTACTATTGGCAACATTAAAACAGGAGCACCATCCTACATGTATGTTTTCTGAGTCAAAGAGTCTGCCTCTTTATTTTAACACTTAACTCTATCTATAGCACTTTGGGGGAAGTTGTACGGAAGGGAGGGAAGAGAGCATTTGACCTCACCAGCAGAGTACAATGGCTAGAACGCCAGCTTGGAAGTTGGGTTGGCTTCTGTTGGCTTAAGTTGGCTTCTCTTCATGTCTCACTCAAGGCTACTGGGGAGCCTGTCTGTAAAGTGAGGATAATTCCCACGTCTGTTGTTATGAGGCTGAATGGACTCATACTGGGGACATGCTTGACTGAATGAATTTCAGGTTGGGATGTTGTGTAAGTTTTTAATACCAGTTTAATGTTCGAGGTTTTTCTGGAATCAAATGAAACAGTAGGTGAATTGAATGGAAGCCTTGAAGTCACTACAATTTTCACTTGTCTGATTCTTCACAGTATGGGAACAATGAAGCCCAATTTGCAAATCAACCACTTACTGTCACTAAACTAGTAAAGCCTGACTAGCACTCAGCAGCTAGGCTGTTTTGGAGGTAGCGCTTCTAGTTGCTGTTGGCAACCATCATCTTAAGGAATTATGCCTGTTCTTTGCAGCATATTCTAATCCTTCATTTTAAGGATAACTCCATTCTCCACTAGCAGGGAAGGTTGTAGTTGATGGATCATTTTAAATGGCAGTATACCACCCTTCAATCCCCATTTAATTAATTTTCGTAGACCTTCTGTGTGTAGTTTGCTGTTTCACTGTAAACTAAATCCCTCCCTCCTTTCCTTCCTCACATTCAGTAGCATACATGTTGTCACTGTTCTTTTCTCCTATGGCCCAGGTTCATCCTGATTATCATAAATTTGTTCTCAAGACAGGGTGGTACCTACCAACCTGTGAGTCCTCTTCTGATTCCAGCCAATGCTATCATCCTGCTGCTGGACTTGCATTTCAGTGAACTGTGCAGTGTCTTGTAGTCTTACCTGTACAGAAGAGTCGTGTTTTAAAGTCACTCAAGTTAAATAATACAGTACAGAGAAGCCTAAATAGTGCTGGCTGAGCTAAGAATTTTGTCCTTTCAAGCTCCTGCAGTATATTGAGGCTAGAATGTATTTGGGTTTTAACTTTTGACTCGGGACATTCTGTGGAAATGTCAACGCAAATGTATTCTGATTCTTTTCTCTGTAGGGGGACTCCAATGAATCTAAACCTAAAAACGGGTAGAGGCTATGGAGCATCTGCTTCAGGTATCCTTATTTTTTACCCTCTGTATTTTGACCTATTTTCCTCTTCTTGACCAGGCTTTTCATTGAGGTCACTGACACAAATAGATGAATAAGCTGCATATGTTTTTATATTTTCCCTTCTTTATGGAGAGCTGCATAAAATTTGAGCATCTTTAAAGCAAGACCCACCTGCATCTTTCCTAGAGATTGGTAACTGTCTGGGAGGGGTTGATGCCTGGAGATGTAATAGAGGAATGACCAGCTGGTCCCAAATCATCTGGAAATACCAGACAACCAGGTTATTGCTACTTTAGATTAAAAACAGGGGGGGTGGCATTTATTTGTGACAGTTTCCATTGTTGAGTACAGGATGTCACTTGAGTACATCCTTGGGTCTAGGTTCCAGTTTCCTGACCCACACTGACTGGTACTTGCCTTCAGGAGTAGACATGCTGAGGTCACTGTGGCAACTTGCACCCTAATGTACTAACCACTGGGCATGAAGGTAACAGAATTTGGCCTTGAAAGTGAGCTAAATGGATTCCAATATGGCGCTCAGTTTACTTTGCATTTGTGTGATGAGAGGCCAAATACCTCCGGAATACTCTCTCTCCTCCTATTTGGGGGACTATCCCTTCTCCAGTCTCCATTTTCCCCCTTCCCATTACTCCCTTCTATGATCTGTTCTATAGCTGAGAACTGGAAGTAGGTGCCTCTAAAGCAGGGGTGGGCAAAATGCAGCCCGCAGGCTGGATGCAGTCCATCAGGCCATTCTATTCAGCCCACAGGGCCCCTAAAAATTTAGAAAATTTTATATTCATCTGCTCCTGGCTGACTGTGTCAAAGATGACTAGGAGCCAGGGGCAGTAGGACCCAGGGGAACTGGCAGGACTTGGTAACAAGGCCAGCCCGGACCTGCCCCTCCCCTCCTTCCCCCTAACCATAAGCCTCTGCCTGACCCAGCTTTCACTGCTTCCCTGCACCACATGGTCCCTGGCTGCATCACCAGACCGCAAGAGAAGAGGGCCCACGCTGGTACCCCAGGGCCAGAAGCAGGGGGGGTGGGGGTAGATGCACGCACATCCCTGCATTGAGGGAGGGGGAGAGAGGCAAAAAGAGCAATGAGGGAGGGAGAGTGTGAGTGTGTGCTCATAGGGTGAGTCCCATACACATGCACCCCTGCCCTCACACTGCCATACATGCAGGCCTGCAGACCCACACCCCTTCACACAGCCCAGCCACCCTTCCCCCCCTCCACATATCCAGATACACACCCACACACTCTCTCATACCCACATACCAACAGCCCCCCACAATATACAAGAGTAAGACTTCATTTTAAGCTAGTGTGCAATCACCTCTATGTACACTACACAAACGCATGTAAATCAGGACAAATATTTTTTTGAAATCAAATTAATGTATGTTGTAGATCGGGGGTCAGCAGCCCCCGGCACATGTACCATTAGTGGCATGTGGAGACATTTTTCCTGGCATGCTGGGAGGCATGCAAAGAAATTTGTTTAAATTTTTTTTTATTTATTTATTTTTTAAGTTGCTGCTCTGGCCTCTCCTGTGCAGCCACAAGTCCAGTGCTATGGCAGGCACCGGGTGGAGCCAGAAGAACACAGACAGGGAGGCTGGCTTTATTCTACTGCCCCTTGCTCCTAGGCTGCACCCTCCAGCCTGGCTGGCCCCTGGAGGGAGCTATGGGGGGCTGGGGCTGTGCAGGGTTGCTGCCCTGGAGGCTTCCAGCGGGTGGCAGAGCTCTGGGCCCAGGCAGGCAGATGCCCTGTCCCACCCGTGGCAGCACTGGGGTGCAGAGTGCTGGGGCCAGGTTGTTGGGACAGGGTCTGGGTGGCATGCGGGGAGGCGCCATGGGCAAATTGGCCCGGTCAGGCCCTTAGGAAGGTGGGGGCTGGGCAGAAAGTGGGGGACGGCCCTAGGGTTCTGCAGGCTCGAGCTGTGGTGGGCGGGCAGATGGGGGTGCCCAGCAGCACCAATGGTGGGGCCTGGCCCAGCCCGCACAGTTCCTCAGGGATGGGCCACAGCCACCCTGCGCACATGGGGGATGCTGCCTGGCTGGGGCAAGACACTGGGCTCAGGGGGCTTCTCTCTCCGGGATCAGCCTCCCTACACAGTACAAGCAGGGCAGAGCTGACCCTGGTGCAAGGGCCTAGCCGTGGGAGACCCCTGGATCCTGAGAACAGGTACCATGGCTGCCTCAGCGTGCCCGGGTCCTGGCCTTGCCCACCTGCTGCTCCCCTCAAGGAGCCAGGGCTGGGGCAGGCACTGCACGGAGCCGCTGCACTGCAGGCTCCTGGCTGGGTCAGCCATGAGTACCAGCTGTTCCCAGAGCCCGGGGAACAGCCTGTGGCTGCAGCTTCCACTCGCACTGTACCCAGCACACACAAACACCAAACAAGGAGCTACCTGAGCCCAGAGTCCTGCCCCAGCCAGGCAACATCCCTTTGTGGGCAGGGTGGCTGCACCCCATTTCTGCAGAGCTTTGTGGGCTGGCTGGGTCCCACCTCCAGTGCTGCTGGGCTCCCCGCTGTAGCCCGAGTCTCTGGAGCCCTGGGGCAGCCCCTGTTTCCTGCCTGACCCCAGCTGTCCTCCAGCTGCAGCCTTCCTAAGGACCTGGCCAGGCCAGGCAGCAACTCCCCCGGTGCCTGCTGCTCCCTGCTTCTCTCTCTCCTTCTCTTCCCCTTCTCATCACAACATGCTTAACAAGGAAAAAAATTCACAAGTAAAAAGGCAGTACATGATGTTTTATTTATTGTCATCAGGTTTTGAATTTTTAGAAAGTCTGGTATTTACTGTAATAAAAAAAAAAAAAAATCAACATTGCTTTAACTATGCGGTGCATCCTGCCATGTATCGCCCCCACCCGTTTTTGGTTTTTTTTGGTGGCGTGCCGGCACTCTAGCACTTTACAAGGTAGACATTGTGGGGTTTTCGGCACTCTGGCCAAAAAATGTTGCCTACCCCTGTTGTAGATGTTTTATTTTTAAAATATAATTTAATATTCTTCTGGTTCTGATATGACAAAACCCCTTGCTGAAAAGAATATTTCCCGGAGCAAGGGCTTTCTGGTGGCAGGGGCTAGGGGGCCGGTTTCTGATCACAAGATGGCGACCAGGGGGTGGGGCACCAGGCGAGGGGCAGGGTTACTGATGCGGCCCTCGACAGCTTGCCTGAACTCGCTAAGTGGCCCTCCACCCAAAATAATTGCCCACCACTGCTCTAAAGCCTTTCTCCTACTCTTCGTGATTGCAGTGGGGCCAATATAGGATCAGTCCCAAAAGCCAGACTAAAGGTATTTAAAAGTAAATGTGTACTTTTACGGGGAATCTTCCAAGATGTCACAAATATTTTTATCTGAACCAAATTTCAGAGATGACCAGATTACTCTGTTTATCACCGGTTCCAATATATTTTGAGTCCTGTTTTCACTCCCTCTCCCCACCCATCTCTCCAAATATAGGAGCTATAATATCATGTCTATAACAACATTAATATACAGATTACTGGTAGCGTTTTTACTAGAAAGCGAGACAGTTACATTTAGAAATAGATGTTGTAGAACCGTTATTTAAATTCATAATTGATAGTAGCTCTCTGTTTTTAAAATTGAATAATTTGCTCATCAGATTAGTGGATTAGAAGCATTGCATTAAAAGTGGTAACGTTTTATTTTCCTTTCTTCAAAGCCAAGTTACAGCCCAAAGGTATTGATTTGGATGCCCCAGGGAATATAAATGGATTGCCTGTTATAGAAGTGGATTTAGATTCATTTGAAGACAAACCATGGAGGAAACCAGGTGGGGCCTCAAAGTTTCTTGTGGTAAATATTTTCTGCTGTTTTAAATGGGTTTTTTGGTTCACTTTTTTTCATTCATAATTTATGTCAAGTTGGTGCTGGCTGGGCTGGGAAAGTCTAGACAGTCCAACTCTTGTCTGAGCTGCCAGTGACCCATTTATTGGCCTGAGTTATTGAGCCATGTGCAAACTTAAGTGGTGATTAGAAGAAATTAGACTGCACCTACCTGTATCTGTTAATCTAGGAAGAGCAGATAACTTTTTATTTTATATTTTATTCATGTTCTGCTTCCAAAAATACACTATTCTAGTATTGGTGCAGTAGCATTGAATCCCAAAGTCAGTTGAACTTCTTAATCTTGACTTTACTGGACTATTGATGTGTGACTCATTGTGAGATGTGGTCTCCTTTTCATGCACAGCAGCTTGCATGCTCTGTCCCCTCATGACCAAACCCAAAGGCACACCAGGTGCAGCTTTATAATGTCAGCATTCGTGGAGGGAAGTGTCAGATGCTGAGGGAGTGATGAATTTGCTTTTGGTAAGTTAGCACTCAACCATGTAACTCCTCATGGTAATTGACTCTAGTGGGAGCTTATATGGGTTTGTGAAGCTAGTGATAGAAAAACCATCTGTCCAGAGCCTTGTTAGGAACAGATTTAGTATTAGTTGGGAGGAAAAAAACTTCAGAGGAAAAAAGAACCTCACCAAAGCACCTCTAAGGAGGAAAAAACACTTGACTTTTAGCGTCAGAAAAAGGTTGCCTCTTCCAAAAAAAAAAAAAAAAAAGAGGCAGTATTGTATAACGCACCGAGACTAGATAACCTTAGGTAGGCCATCCTCTGTGTCTCCACTTATCCTTCTGTACCATGGCGATATTGACCCCTACCTTTACACAACACCAAGTTCTCCAGAGAGTATTTCACACAGCAGTTTTTAAGCTATTTAATGCGTGGGATGCTTTTTATCTTCCCTACCTGTACGGGGGGTGGGGGTGAGTTTTTTCTCCAGCAAAATGACTCTTACAGGCAAACTATGAACTGCTTTAAATTCTTTCAGTTCTTCGGATGAATTTGACTCGAAACTAATTGTAAAGACAGAGATCCAAATACATATCCTCCCACAAATCTGTCAACCCAAGCATAAAATCCACCTGCACTTTGTCATAATGAGGAAGGAAGAAAGCTAACGATTTTTACTTACCTTTTCAAAAATACTACTAGGCCAAGTAAGTAGTATTGTTTGTAAGGCTGCCTGTGATATGCATTTGTGTCCTGCCCACCTGAAACGGAAGGGCAGTGGGATACACAGAGAAACATGTGTTGCTCTATCAAGGTATCAGACACTAAGCACTCTGATATGGAGGGGGAGTTAGAACAGATGTAAATAGAAAACACTTTTCTTTTTCTTCAGCAGATCTGTCGCTGACTACAGAGAGAAAAGCTAGGGGGAAAAGCAAAATTTAAGCAGTGAGGGCAGTTAAGTTCAGAGCTACAACTGTGGGAATCGTTACTGTTCTGCTGAGCTGGCTCTGGACCAAGAGTGATCTGTGTATCTAAAATGTAATATTGATTTGATGTATGAATTGGAGAAAAATAAATGGAAAAATTTGGCCCATGTTTCATATTGGATGGTTCCATATGCTACTCTAGTAGCCTGTCCCTAAACCCTTTGGGCTACAACCTAGGTATAGACTCCACTAGCTAGTCACTCTCATTAGGTCGGGGAAGGGAAGGGGAAATGTTGTGTTATTGAAATACTGATAAAAAGCCTAAATATGGGCTGGTAAAGCAGATCTATTAATTGCATGTCGCTAAATTTGAGTGGGTTCAATTTGCATACCCTGGGGATGTGGCAGGAAGAGCAACTACCGGGAGAGAGAATATATGTCTTCTTGCAAAGACCCAGTGGTGGTGTGACCAGTCTGTCTAAGCCCTAATGTTCTGTAACTGGTTAAACCAAAAATGTTTCTGTAGCAGGTATAGTGAGGGTGTTCAGTGATGCTAGGAGGCACTGCTGTTGTCCCCTTTGCCGTGAAGTCCCATCTGCGCTTGTCCCGCTCCATCTTCATTTCCTTTGGCAGGGAATGCCTGGCCACATCTATTTAACTGGCTGTAGTCCATGCTGAAGTAGCACATTAAACATCACAGTGAGTTAATGCTTCTTGGATGACCACAGCTCAGATCACAGCCAAACAGTGAGGCTCTGTGTGGTCCCAGTTGTACCAGTAAGGCACGTTCCAGCTTAGCTTGGCTTAACACCATGGTCAGGTCCCAAGCAGTGAATCTGACTGAAAAAAGCATAGGCAATGCAGAACAGAATAGAAATGCATTGGCAAAGCTGTGGAAGGGGGAAAGCCTCTATCACCAACCTGCTTGGTCCCTTGCTATCATTAGCACTTGACTCAGCTGCAGAATTATAGATAAAATAGCTAGGGCCCTTCTGAAAAACTGAGGTAGTGAATAACTGCCTGTGAGCAGCAGCCATAACCCTCTGATATCCTGCCTTTGTGTTGAACCTTTTTCCCAAAAAACTTCAGATTTAAGTAAGATGCTGCCATCTTTGGGCAGGAACCCAGCAACAGCATTCAACACCACTAAACAGCATTAAATGAAGAACAAATCTAATTCTCTAGAAGAATAATTGTAAATGCTCTGTTTAAGCACTTTTGGCTCAATCTGAGTGTGCAGACATCTTCACCCAGACTTGCCCTGTTAATTTGTGGCGCTGCTTTTAGGTGCTGACCTTTCTGATTACTTTAATTATGGATTCAATGAAGAAACTTGGAAAGCTTATTGTGAGAAACAGCGACGACTTCAGCTTGGATTGGACCCCTCCCCTCCTATCAGCACAGAGAATAAGATCACGGTAGGTAACCTTCTGTGCAGCATGTAGCTGTAATTCAAGCATCTTTCTGTTTTTTGAGTAAGGGTATAAGAGGGGAAGCTGGCTAAAAGGATTGCCCTTCTAATGTCGTTTCAGGAAAGGTAGACCTAAAAATATCACTTAATTCTTACAGTCTCTCTGCTTATGTATGGGCACGTCTACATGAGACATTTACTACGGAGTTGCTAAAGTAGCTCCCCAGTAAATGTCTCTACACGTGTCCCTTTTATGCTGCAGGAAACTAATAAACTCTGCAGCAGATTAATACTTGTATTTACAAATACTGTGTTTCTGCAGAGTTCTTTGGTGCACCACAACGCACGTGTAGACACTAACGGAGCTGGCTGAGGCACAAGGGTACTTCAGTGTGGGGACTGCCTTCTGGCTAGCCCTGCACTAGAGCACCCTCATGCCTCAGCCAGCCCCTCCGCAGCATGTTGAGCTAGGTTAGAGCAGCCCTATGCCAGCAGGCTGACCCCCCTGGGTCCCTTGCCAACCAAGGTTACTCTGATTCAGCTCAGCATGTTACGGTCCCAGGTACATGAATGTGGCATGCCAGGGAGCAATATATGTATAGGTAGATGCACCTAATCACTCCTGTTGAAGGAAGAGCTCCAGCCTTTGACAGGCTAGTATGAACCCCTATGGGACAGCAAGACTCGGGTGACTCCCCAGAGAAGCCTGTGTCCTTTGTGGGGTGTTGAGGGCGGGATGGTAATACTGTTAAGGTCTTTTGGTTAGGAGCTCAGTGTTGGGGAGACTTAACTTGTTCAGGAGTCCTGCGTCCTGCTTGACAGGATGCAGGACTACAAGGGTAAGGGCGATCATATGCCTAAAATTGTCAAAGATCTTGTGAGGGAACAGCTTAAGAGGCTGGACATCCACAAATCAGCTGGCCCAGATGGAATGCACCCAAGAGTGCTAAAAGAGTTGGCTGACATTATAGCATGACCAATGGCAAGGATATTTAAGAACTCATGGTGCTCAGGAGAGGTCCCTGAAGATTGGAAGAGGGCCAACATAGTGCGTATCTTGAAGGAAGGAAGATCCAGGGAACTATAGGCCAATCAGTTTGACCTCAATCCCTGGAATGATCTTGGAAAAAATCATCAAAGAAACCATCAACAGCAGGCTAATGGAAGGCAACATCCTGAGAGAGAGCCAACACGACTTCATTGTGGGTAAGTCTTGCCTGACCAACCTCATTTCCTTCTATGACCAGGTGACACATCACTTGGACAAAGGAGAAGAGGTTGATGTTATGTATTTAGATTTCAAAAAAACCTTTGACTTGGTCTCCCACGATGTCCTCATGGTAAAATTGGGGAACTGTGGTCTTGACAACCTTACGGTCCGATGGCTGGGAAGCGGCTCCTTGGTCAGACCCAGAGAGTGATAGTCAATGGAACAGAGTCAACATGGACAGGCTCACAGGGTGGGCAGATGAAAACCTGATGACATTCAACACGGAGAAATGCAAGATGCTCCACCTCTGGAGAAAACCCACATCATACTTACAGGCTTGGCAGTGCTACACTCACAAGCACCATGACCAAAAGACATGGGGGGTCATGATTGACCACAAGATGAACATGAGCCACCAATGCAATGCCGCAGCTGGCAAGCCAAATAAAATTCTGGCTTGCATCTACCGATGCGTCTCAAGCAAGCCCCAAGAAGTCATCCTCCCACTTTACTTGGCCTGGGTGAAGCCACAGCTGGAGTACTTTATCCAATTCTGGGCTCCACGCTTTAGAAGGGACATGGAGAAGCTTGAGAGAGTCCAGAAAAGAGCCACGCACATGATTAGAGGTCAAGAGAACAGGCCTTATAAGGAGAAGCTGAGAGGCATGGGACTCTTCAGCCTGGAAAAGTGAAGGCTCAGGAGTGACTTGGTGGCAGCCTATAAGTATATAAGGAGTGTGCATCAGGAACTGGGAGAACATATGTTCACCAGGGCACTCCAAGGGAAGACAAGGTCTGATGGTCAGAAACTGCTGGAAGACCGTCTTTTAAACTGGCCATAAAGAAAAACTTCTTTACCATCAGAGTCTCCAGAGTCTGGAATAGACTTCCCCCCGAAGTGGTGCAAGCACCCACTCTGGGTACCTTTTAAAAAATACTTGGATGCTTATCTTGCTGGGGTGATCTGACCCCAGCAGACTTCCTGCCCCTTAGGCAGGGGGTTGGACCCAATAATCTCACAAGGTCCCTTCTAGCCCTAATGTCTATGAAATCTATGACTTAAGGCTGATCTGTGGGGCACTTCTAAGCTGGACGGGATCCATGGCCTATTCACTTCTTGGCATCTCTGCTGAGACTGTATCAGTTGTGTTGGTGACTTTTTTGTGGTGCCCATCACCAAGCAGAAATAGGATAGTAACATGTCCCTGGGTAGGATTTGCCCTGGTGAGATAGAGGCTGAAGTCTCCACATCCCTCTTTCAGTTCCGCAAGATAGAACTGAACAAAAACAGGACCATACTTGGGTTAATTTAAACCATAGGGTTTCAAATGTACGTTGAAAATAGAGAGGCCATCCAGTTTGCATCTCCACATGTTTGGAGACCATGGTTTCAATTGGATCACTACAGTGGTGTTCTGCTTTCTGTGTTGGAGATGTTTCTATTACCAAGAGTGGATCTGTGTTGCATTTAATGCAGTTGGTAACTGAAGGCACCAAATGCAATTTCCCCTCCTTGTACCCTCTCAGGTTCAGCAAGGAAGGACAGGAAATGCAGAGAAGGAAGTGGAGAACAGCATCATCAAAACGGAATTCAAAACTGACTTTGTGGCACTTGTAGGAGGGCGCATGAAGGCTGGGCCTCCCCCAAACAGGTGAGGAAACTTCCAGGCACCATTTCAGAGCCAGCAGCTGTCACATATTGCACACTGGACAAGGTGGGATTCAGCTGGTTCACCTCTGAATTTCTCTCGTGCAGACTTTACTCAGAATTGGCCGTGTGTCTGGGAATGCTTGTTCCATTTCCTCACCCAGTTGGCATCCTCACTGTAGCACTCTGTGGGTGGGTCCAGCCTGTTGCTTAGTTCAGACATTCTAGCTTGCCCGTGCTAAGGGAGGGATGAAATAAGACACATCCCTTCTTTTGCAGCTTTAGTTTTTGGGCTGTTGGCTCATCATCATAGGCCTGATCCAGTTCCCTTTTAGCTGGCCTTTGCATTGCCTTGCTCAGAGATGGGTCCAGTGCTTGGCAACTGCCAGAAGGAACTACTTAATCTCAGAACTGCCTGCTGAATGATTAGTATGAGATCAGCTGGACACTTGATGATTTCTCCCCGAGGAAATGGTCCAAGGAGGGTGGACAGTGTTTAATGCTGATCCTGGTTGGCAGCCTGTGCTGGACAAGTCCTCTTACTGGCAGTATGAAACTGACTGTTTTCTGTAAGGAGTTTGGGAAGCTTGGTTACGTGAAAGCAAAGGAGGTTTTTGCTCCATGTAATCCAGGACTTTGCACAATTCTGTCTACATCCAGGGACCAGTTCAGTACTCTCATCCCACCCTTTACAATGAGGATTTCGTCTCACTAGAAAGAGCGCTTCAAGGGCCAAATCTAGATCATTCAAACTAAAGCCTTTAATATCTACCCCTTTCCATTTAAGCGGTTCATTTACTTTTTCGTGCTTCTCAACAGTGAAATGAGACCTGTCAGTTCTGTGTTTTCCTGCTCACATGTGATACTCTTCTGCTGAGCTTTTCCAAAGTCTTTTTACAATCCAGAATAACCTGCTCCTACAGAAATTGCTCCCTAGCATGGCAAATATGCAACAAGGGGAGATTAGGTTCAGGAGGAACAATGGACCTGTACTTCTTCCTTGTCTGTCTCTTCCACCAGATTAGAGTCTGGTCCCCTGTTTTTGTGCAGAAACATTTTATTGTGGGGCCCAGTAGAGCTCTCACAGTAGTGTGCTCCTTCCATAGAAAGAATTAGGCCCGGGGATGGAGAGACAGAAATCTGTCTGAGGATCAGAGCTGTCGCTAAAATAGCTGTGGGCCCTAAGGTGTCTGCAGCTCTTGGGGAGTCGGTTATGAAGTAGTGCAGAGTCTGGGATGTCTCTGAACCAAGGGCTGTGGGTGATTAAGCACCCGCCACTCTTGTTGGGTTTGATCCTGTATCCCCTGCGGTAATTCCATTGAGATCTGCTGAGTAAACAAGGGTGTTTTGAAACACTCAGGATATTCATGGACTTAGCTGCTCCCACTGGCAGTAGTGTGTGCGATACCTCTTGATCATGTGCTGATGATGATTTAAGGAAACCAACTCATTCCCAGCAAGCAGAACTCAGTTTATGCTTGTGTGAAACTGCCACTTCTAATGTTTTTGTGGAATCTTAGAAGAGATGTACCTATTTTGTACCAGGAAGCTGGGTGGGACGATCGACGTGATTGGTGGACAGGCAGGTACAATTAGGAGAGTAGAAGGAAGACGTCGTGATAAACATGCCTCGGAGGAAAATCCCATTCAGGTAAATGGTTTGGATCTGTCTTCACAAACATTTGATGTTGCATGTGCTTCAATGAACTCTCAGCAACTGCCTGTCCCAAAAGTGCTGGACTTGGTCCCTCAGTGTGGGATGAAGGATGTCTATAACATAACAGACAGTCAGTCCAAACATCCAGTGATAATTTGGTCATTCCCTTGGGGTGTGGGACCATCTCCTAGGGAAATGGGTTTGAACCTAGCTTGGCTCTTATCACAGTCTGGAATTTGTGTTAGAGAAGATGTCTGTTTCAGGGTGGTCCCTTGCAAACTGGCCTGGTGCCATCTCCCCCAGAGTGAAGGATAAAAGGCTGGGAGAGAGTCTCCTTATCTTTTTTCCCTTCTCTGTAATGCTGGGGTTGCAGGCCATAGGACGTGCACCAGCAGCACATGTCAGTGGGTTAGAATTGCAAGTTATCTGTTTGTTTTCATGTTAAGGTCCTTGGAGATCATGGAAATAAGCCACAACCCCCACAGCAGCCCCAGCAACCATCACAGCCTCAGCAGCCACCCCAGCAGCAGCCATTTGCACCACCAGCAGGCCCCCCACCACCTCCACTTGCTGGGCCGCCACCACCACACTTTCTGCACCCTCCTCCTCCAGTTACTTCTGTCCCTCCACCCCTGCACCCTCCAGGTAGGTATTTTCATGTGGTGGTCTTACTCATCCGGGGGCATTCGGTTTGCGGTTTAAGGAAACTAAAGGGATCCCCAGTATAATTAATGGTTGTAGCAGGTCACTGAAGTTTGATTTTTAGATAGAGGTGCCATGTATGATTGCCTCTCCCAACCTCTACCTCCATGTGCCCTAGATCTGTGTGTGTTTTTAATAAGAGCTGCTTTTCCTTGCAGCGCTTTGCTTTTTGTCAGTTGCTGATGACACCTGAGCCTTGGATACCAGGGTGATAGTATATAGGAAAGTGATTAATATGGATCTTCGAAGGAAGCTGGGAGTGGAGGGATTGCCCTACTGGATCAGGCCAGTGGACCCTCTATTCTAGGATCCTATATGATGATAGCTAATACTAGATACTTCAGAGGGGGGTGCCAGAACCTCCATATTGGACAATCCTGGGGTAATGTGCCTATTGGACCTTTTTTCTTAGTCTGGATCAGTCAGTGGTTGGATTAGGTCCTGAAGTAGCAGAGCATGTCTCTCGTATCTATTAAATCCATATCTTTTTGTTGCACTGGAAGTCTCTGAATATTCTTAGAACTTGAATATCCTCAAATTTTAAATGGATATTAGACCTGTACTTTTTTTGTTAAGAAAAGTAGTGCAAATGAGGTAACTAGTAGGCTTCTGGCAACTAGTGAATACCTCCACAGTGTCCTTGAGCTGTGCACCCTTAAGTCTTTAGGTGGGTATGGAGACTTCACAATACTTCAAGGTGACATCAGCTTAAACTGTGTTAAAGTATTGTGAAGTCACCCAAACACTCCACCTACTGAGGATGTTAAACCTAGGATGTCAAACCTGATGAGATGGGAGGGGAGAGTTATTTTGGTGTAAGTAGGTGACATTTTGCATATGAGCAGTTCCACTGTTTCTTCTCTGTATTGAATTGCTTGGCATGCTCTGTATCTCATGACTCTTGCACAGCAGGGAGAGAGACTTTGATGATAAAAATGTGCTCATAAAGCTGCTCATACTGGCAGGAGAAGCTGGGTATTTGCAGAAGCTGAAATTATTTTCAATTCATTTTTAGAAAATGAGTCCATTTCCAGTTGATGGCGTCCCTTACTGTATAATGCATGTGGTCAGGATAAACCTGTATACTTCCCACCTAATTTTAAAGAGCGACTGCTTAGAGGAAAGGACCACAGGGTACTACTTGGAATAGGCCTCTGGACTTTGGAAGGCTTAGGTTCTACACTCAGGGCTCTTGATGCGTGGTGTTTCCATCTCTAAAAGATTATGCAGGGAGACTTATCATTAATGCTTTGAGAACTTCGAGCTAGAGATGGACAACTTGGGAGAGGAGAATCAGTTCAGTGCATGTCATCTCTTTTTACAAGTGGGCCTGTTGAGAAGACTGATGACTGACTGTGGCTGACTATAATCTGTAGTCTGTCTTATCCAGGGTAGCAGAAGCACAACATAAGCTTTGGAGCACAAGTTCAGGTTACACAGATACTTTTTCTCCAGACAAAAAAAATCCTTTCTCAAAAAAAACCCCAAACCCTGCCAGTCCTGGTTCTTCTGTTTTGTGTGTTGATACAAGCCCAGATTAGGTCTCCTGAAAAACTATTTACTCTGAACAGCCAGTTTCATTCATTTTTCTTTTGACCCAGTGTTTCGCAAATCAGTCTCCTAGAGGAAAACCAAGTCATCTTTAAACGCTGGTGCCTTTTCACCAGCAGGTGTTCAAGACCACTAGTTTTTAGTCAGTCTTCCACATTTAAGGAGAGGGTTGGGGCCAGATGATCCAAAATTGCAGCAAGGTAATTGAAAGCTGCAAGTTCCAGTTCTGATTCCTTTCTTCCCTCCTATGTATGCCTGCTTCTTTCAACTGACCTTTCCATTTATAAACCAAGCAGTCTGTTCCTGATTCCTACCCTGTCAGCACCTTCAAGGCATGAACTACTCTGCATTTCTGTTCCCTGAATCTCCTTGCTCGGGTTCCTGCCCCGCCTTGGGCGGGGTGGAAGAAAGGAGGTGCTGTCTGGCTTACAGGGTGATCATTCTAACTGAAGATAGATCCTTGAAGGGAATCCACCGTTGCTGTCAGATAACAGCCTCCTGCTGCTGCAGAAATGCCCTGGATTCTAGAAGAGGGTTCTGTTTTTCCCTCTTATTCAAACCAAACCCAGGATGTTATTTTTTCAAAGCAAAAGAAGCTGATTCTGTGATGCTATTGATGAGCATGACTTGTTGCCCCAAGCATTTGATTGGTTTGTTGGATGTTACCCTCCTGACAAACACACCATGCAGGAGAAGTTATAGGTGCTTACAAACTGCTGCCAATCACCAGTATAGTCTTGATGCCTAGCAAAACTAGAGCATGATAGTAGAAAGAATGAGGAGCTTTGACAAACGCCAAGGCCACTTGTCTTGTTCCTGCAGTTTGTCTGTGGGATGTATGCTGTCAGTTTTGGATTCCTTTAACTAGGCACAGAAATATCAGCCATCTCCTGAAACACTTCCCCTCCCCTTCATCAGCTGCTAGCAAATCTGTCTCTCTTCCCCTTGAACGTGAGCCTTGCCACGGTGATCAGTGTCTTTGTCACTTTGGGCTGGAATACTGCCATGCCGCCAGCTGAAAGCAAAGACCTTTATGGGGTTTTACGTGGTCTAACATGGAAGCTGGTCCTCTGACAGGAAGAAGTCTGCAAAAGTACATTGAACTAATACTTCACTCTCTTCACTGGCTCCTTATTGTGAAGGTCCAGAGTAAATACACTTTCAGGACATCTAATCCATAGGGGACACATTGCTCCTATGTGCTGATGAATAATGGACAACCTTATAGCCTGCTTGGTCTCCTTTTAGCGCTTGATTCTGTGATAACTAAGAAGAGGAGGGAACATTTTGACAGACTTTGCTCGGCTATGCCTGGCCTCGGCTAACTTTAGAAGGATGCCAATAAGCTGGGCTCTAACCTTGGGTGCATTAAGGATGTACTTTTCTTATTGTCTTCACTAGGTTTGTTTTCTTGTCTCCATAGGTTTGCCACCACCAGGTCCCATTCCAGGTAGGCTCTTGATTTGCTTAGTTTTAAGTGGCAGTGATTCTCATGAACGCACATAAATGTCCGGGCTTGAGCCCTCAGTTTAGTATGAAATGGAGCGATGCTGAGGCCTGTTGTGCTCAGACTTAGCCTTATAAATGCTGAAAAGCCTTGCCATCTTGCACCACTCCAGCTGCTTCAATAATATTGCCTGTGGTGACTTAAACAGTCTTTTTTGGCTCTGAAGACTTTTTCTCAAAAAGAGAACTGGAGAATTTAACCCAGGGGTCCTTTTGCCAGTCAAGTTTTTGAGAGACCTAACCTCTTGTCACTGCAGGATCTTGCATAGGGACAAGTCTCCTGCCTTAAGTGACAGATGGATGCATCCTGTAAGATTTTTGCAGAGTATGGAGAATGAGGGGCAGCCACAGCCATTCTCATTGGACATCCTCTCTCCCTTGATGGGCAGAGCTGATGACTGTTAATGAGCAAATGAAACAAATGGAAACCTTGCAATCTGGAACACTCCCAAACTGAGAGTAAGTTCAGAACCGGATAACTTCTCATTGTATACTTGTTTCATTGCAGTCTTGCTGCAAGTCTGGTTCTTTTTCTCTTATTGAATCAACCTCACTTGTAGCGAGCTTGGATCTAGCAAAACTCACCTGTAGGGAAACCAAGTGCAGATCCCAGCCTGTTTCAGGACCCTGCACTTGCCCCATGCAGTTCTGGTTTATTTAGATTGCAGCTATGTTCTGGAAATAAAGGAGGTAGGGTTTATCTTCGTTGAAGGGGCAGCTAATGAGACTGAAAAGGAAAATGCATGGAAAATACCTGGTGAGAATTTTCAGCTCTATTGTAGTTAGAGAAAGGTGCATGACGCATACTTATAGTCATCGGCCTTTTTGCTCGACAATAGTAAGTGCTCCTGAACAAGTGTCACAAGCATTATTACTTGCTCTGATTGCTTGCTTTTTTTTTTTCTTTAAAAATTTTACAGAAAAGGGGGAGAATACTGACTTAATGTCAGATTGCCTCCTTTAAACGTGATTTTTAAACAGTTGGCACAGGAATTTCTGAGCTGCTTCAAGCCAACATTTTACTCATCAATGGCAATGACGTCATGTTAACAGCCTATAATTTTGTTACACAAAACTATAGGTAATGCTTTCAAGAGCGCATAGGGCACTGTTTTCAGAAGTGACTTAGCTACTTGGAAGTTCTATGCAACTTAAGTTTCTAAATTACTCTGGGTTTGAAAATGTTGTCTCCGTCTCTCAAGTTGCCTGTTCTTGTAACTGAAATTTGGCTGCCTTTTCAGGTGGAAAGCAGTTCCGGGACCCTCAAAAATCCCACCTCTGAGTTTAGTTAGTGCAATACCCTAACATGTTTTCTGCCTCCTTGCAGGGTAGTTTTACTTAGAAAAGAAACTTTTCCCCAGTGAACATAATAGGCTTCCCTGCTGTGTTGAGCTCGGTGTACAACTGAACCATCCTTCCAGTTGTAATCAGCTGGCATCCTGATAGTCAAGCTCTTTATTTCTCTGTTTTCATTGTGACTTGAAGGGTTAATGGAGGGGAAAATCTGAGTCTTATTTTTTTTGTTGATGCCAAATGAGCCAGGATTGAAGTTAATTCATACTCCTGTAGCTGTGGTGGTTCCGTAGGGCTACTAGAAGTAAGAACAGTAAAAGTTTTAATTCTGGTAAAGGGGTACAGTACTGTATATACTCAGAAATGAGACTAGAGAAAATGATGCTGTTTGTGTTGTGCAGTGCAGAACTATAGTTTCACTGCCTAATTGTGAATGTTAATAAAGTCTTGTCAGCTGACTATGATCTCTTTGTGACCACTTCTGCTTTTATTTGTAGGGTTGTTTCCTCCCCCACTGGCTCCTCCACCAGCCCTCCTCATTCCAACACTTGATGGGTAAGAGAGAATCTTTCCAGGCTTGTTCTGTGTAACCAGATGTTGCTTGCTAGAGTGGAGCAGAATTACAGGGGGCGGGAAGCTTGCTAAGGAAGTAGGATATGTTGTGTTTCTCTTACAGGCTTGAGAGCACTGATGTTAGGAGTTAAGTCTGCTTAAGGGGTAGGATGTGAGGATTCCATCTGTGGTCACATATCTAGGTATACTAGACAGGTGACCACACAGGAGCCAAGAATGCTAAAGTTTGGGTGTAGAATAACTTCCAGACTGGCCCTAAATTGGAAGGGAAAAGTGAAATGACCAGATAGATTAAAGCCTTGGAGAAAGTTAACCTGTTATGGCAAGGCTTGTGCCTTTGCATATCCAACTTTGTGGATACATTCAGGACCGCACTGTATTTCTCTAGCACTTTTTGTCAGGAATCTCCACAAACACTTCATTGCCACTAATTATTTTTCCAGAAGCATTATTAGACCCACTTGGCAAAGGTCCTAGGGGGAAGCTAATGCACAAAAGCATGAAGTGTGTTTGTTTATATGCACAAGCCTATGTACAGATCCAGGAACAGAACTTGGTTTGCAGGGCTCTTGGTACTAAGTTTTCATGCCCACATCACTTTCCCTTAATGCCTCAGGGAGCCATGTAGGAGATGAAATCATGTGATGTCGGTTGTCTTGCTGCCCTACTATTCCCAGATGATAAAAACAATATGACCTGTTACCAAGGCGTAATAATTCTTGCATGAAACATGGTGCTGAAGGCAAAGTATGGCAATTTTTGTTATGTTGTGTGCTAAAGTATACTATCATGCCTGGCTTTGTGTTCTGGTGCATTGAATTCTCTCTACTAACTAGTTTCTTGGTTGTCTGTCACCATTTGTTATGATGGACAAACCGGTCCCAATAACACAAGAACCAGAGCAGGTGTCGTCGTCCCGTCTCCCTCCCTCCCCCCAACATGATTAAACCAAAGCAAAACTTTTTCATGGAGTCTGAACAGTTTTGGTTCAGTTTTCTCCAATATTACGTTCCATTTTTTCCACTTTCATGCTGCCTCCCCCAGTTTGACATGTAAATACTCTTTTGCCCCTCTGACTCTTGGAGAAGCAGCTATTTGTACCTTCATGTGAGGTCATTTTTCTTGCATTAGGATGTTGCCAGTGTGGTGGGGCTCATGCTGAATAATCTGTGCCCAGGGGAGGAGGATGTTAGTCAGGACTTCTGGCCATAGAGCATATTCCCACCCTGGTGGCCTTTTCCTGCTGTTCCCAGCAAGACTTCCAGGTCTGCCCAGCCTCTCCCTGTGGTAGGGCCTGATACCCATTCTTGAACCAGCATGATGAAGGGGACAGTCTGCAGCAGTTGGGAGTGGGGGATATGCTGGTATAGTGACCAACTTGGACTTCTATGGGTCTAGCCATGTCTATCCTGATTTGCCCTGCATGTTAAGCTAGTGGCAGGTACCTGACATTAGTAACTCATATCCTTGTGCTCTTTCCAAAGTCAGCCAGCCAGCTACAATAACAGGCAACCACCTCCGTTTGGCTACAACTCTGCAGGTGAGTACTGGAGCGATGGGTGGATGATATTTTTTGTTTCCCAATGGACAGTGGTTGGCAGTTTACCCTTCTGCAAGGCTGACTTGAATCTATGTTGAGGTGACTTTGGAAAGCCTTGCTGTTGCTTGGAAACATCCCAGCTGCATTCAGTGGGTGTTTGACAGTGGGCAAAGCAGGAAGCACTCAAGCTGGTCTTGGGCCAGCGATGTTTTCCGAAAGAGTGCCATGTTCTGGGTGTGGTATTGCCCAGGGGAATCCTTACAGTTGAAATTCTCAGCCCTGGTTTAGCTGCTTTTGATGCTGATATCTGTCAGCCATACAGAAATCCCCCTGCACTCTCAGCAGCAGTCCTGGCTCTGCTGGGAAAAGCATGTTTCTCCTCCATAAATCTTTGACTCTGCAAATGTCCCCTCCCCAACTCTATCTTCCTTTCCCACCTCTTTGTCTATGCGTATACTCTGTCTACTCCTGCTCACAAGCATCTGACTCCTTTTGCTCCCCTGTGAAAGAGTCAAGGACAAGGTTTTGGCAGATGTTTGCCAGTGATGCCTGTGCCCTCTCCCATTTCTTCAGTAACCAGCTGTCTTCGGAGGCATTGCCACAGGATTGCAGATGCTGACATCCACCACCTTCTCTATGTGGGGATGGGTTTAGGGACTGGACTGTGAGCATTCCTTCAGATAAACTTCTCTTCAGCAACTGGTCTAGTCCAAGGCAGTATCTCAGTGGTGCTTCCAAGCAGCAGGCTAGCACTTAAATGGCAGACCTCAAGAGAGCTTATTGGTGGGGCTGGACTGACTAGGTAGTGCTCTTTTTTTTTTTTGTTGTTGGCACCAAGTCTTTTCTGGTCAATCTTATACTATAAAGGATTCTTTAATTCCAAGCCTTACTAATAGGAAAGCTCAGTTTCCCTGGTAGCAACCACTGATCTTACCATAAGAAAGTTAGGCCTAGTAGGGATGTCTGTGAGTCTCCAAGGCTGAACTGTACCAGGCTGTGGGCTGATCAAAAGGGGAGGGCTTCAAATGACCTTTGTTGTGGTCTCTGGTTTAGAGTGCTGCAGTGGGGGAAGGGGAACTGAGGGTGTGTTTTTTCTCAGCGGAGAAAGCTACTGTTCTTCTGACCTGGAGTGACTCTCAAAGGGCAAGAGCTGGGGAGCAGCCTGTGTAGCCCCAACTTTAGTATCCTGAGTCAGTGACTGCAGCATCCTCTGCTGATACCTGGCCCAGTGCAACCATGTTTACGTCATGCCATACACAGGGAGAGGGGGAAGGTTTCTTGGAAAAGAGGTGGGGTGGATCAGCGGTGACTGCAAACCATCCTTTCCTGACTTCCCAGCACCTCTGTGCTACTGGGATGTCTCTCATCCAAAGAGAGAGCCAGCCCAAGCCTGCTTAGCTGGCAGGCTTGAATGTTACCCATATCAGATGCAGAGAAGCACCTTTCCTGGGCCGGGTGGTACCCTTTGGACAAACAGGTATGCTCTCTTGCTGCAGATTCTGGTTTCATCAGCTACCCGCCCATCTCAACGTCCCACACACCCTGGGTGACAACAGTGGACAAGAGCACGAGCAGTTCCAGCAGCAGCCACTGGGAATACTCGGGCTCAAGACGTGAGAGGGAAAGGGACCGTGAACGCGAGAGAGAGCGGGAGAGAGACCGTGACAGGACTCCGACCACGAGTGAATACAACAAGTAAGAGCTGTGCTCCATTGGACTCTTCCTGACAGCCTCCCAGCCAGGGGTGAGGCTCTGCCTACTGAGGGCAGAGTGGGTGTTACCCTGTATGCCACACTGATCGTTGCCACTTTAAATAATGTGGGACTCCCAACTTGCAACTCTGATCCTTGCTGGGAATAGGCAAAGGACAAGCCCAGGAGTTGAGACTCCTGGGTTCTTTCCCCTTCAACCCTTAACTTGCAACTTTAATCTTTTCAAGACACTGCCTCAGTTACTTTGCCATTAATAGCATTCAAATCCAATTAGGTACCTCCCTGGTAAGGGTCTGTGCAGGTTCTGGAGGTTTTGTATCAATGCTAGCATCCATTGCAGTTCTGTATGCTTAAGATAACACAAGGGAAGAACTGCTGTATTTTCTTGAATTTAAGATGGTGTCCCCTGTCCCTCCTGCCTCTCAGTTGGCATTGGGGGGTGGGGGGGCCTTGTCTTAAATTCACACATGAAACAGGGGGAGGAGGCAGGCAGGTGAGGGCCAGAGTTGGGCACACAGCAGCCTCCTGCCCCTCACCCTGCTGGCCTTCTGTAGCTTCACCCCCCTGCCCACATTACTGTCAGGCACAGCTTAGCTCTAGCTTAGGTTGGATTCCCTCCCAGGCACTGAGCACATAAAAACTGTGTTCCCTGCACAGTGAAGCCTCAGGCAGTACAGCAGCGTGGGCACTGCCTGACCAGTCGGCACCACCAACGCTGCTGTGCGGCCCACTAAAGGCTGAGCTTCCGTGCACTGTGCCTTGGGACGGGGGCAGAGCCCAAGCAGCATTGGGCAGTAAGGGAGGAAAGAGGCAAAGCCTGCAGGGGGGAGAGGCAGAGATGGGGAGGGGCAAAGGCTGTGGGGAGCTGGAGTTGTGGGGTGCCAGTGGCAGGGAGGACGGGAAGGCTGCAGGGGGGGAAAAGTGGGGAAAGGACAGAGGGCAAGGAGGCCACCTGATTCCACCCCCCATCCTCCTTGCTGTAGCAGTAGGAAGGTGAGGAATTTAAGATAGCCCTCTGATAATTGGATCCTATACCTGGAAAGTTGTGTGTGTGTGGGGGGGGCGTGTTTAATAACAAATTTATAAATTATCTGTATGTAGAATCTAACTATTGGGGGATCATCTTAAATTGAGGGTCAATTTAGATTTAAGTAAATACAGTACCAAACATAACCCTTACTGCTTAGCAAACTGGGGCCCCACTGTAAAAGCACAGAGGTGAGGAGTGCCCTTCACCATGAATAAGCCATAGAGTAGAAACCCTATCAATGCCTGGCATTTCTGAGCAGAGGACCAGAACCTGATGTGATTTTAAAGGTGGTAGGAGCAGTGTGGCGGATATGTACCAGCCTTCATGTCTGCTAGGAAAAACGAAACCGTCAGTTTCAGAGTTGGTAGGGTCGGAAGGGACCTGAGGAGATCATCTAGTCCGACCCCCTGCCATGGCAGGAAAGAGTACTGGGGTCAAATGACCCCGGCCAGATGTTCATCCAGCCATCTTTTAAAGACCCCCAGGGTAGGAGCCAGCACCACTTCTTTTGGAAGTTGGCTCCAGGTCCTAGCTGCCCTGACGGTGAAATAGCACTTCCTAATGTCTAGCCTGAAAGTACCCTCCACTAGCTTGTGTCCGTTGTTTCTTGTAACTCCCGGGACTGCTCGAGAACAGGGACTCTCCCAGTGCTGGTCCCCCTTGACTAGTTTGTAACAGGCCACTAGATCCCCCTGCAGCCTTCTCTTCTGGAGGCTGAACAGGTTCAGGTCCCTCAGCCTCTCCTCGTAGGGCCTGCCCTGCTGCCCCCTGATCATGCGGGTGGCCCTCCTCTGGACCCTCTCCATATTGGCCACATCCCTCCTGAAGTGCGGCGCCCAGAACTGGATGCAGTACGCCAACTGTGACCTGACCAGTGTCGTATAGAGGGGGAGGATCACCTCCTTGGACCTGCCTGAGATGCATCTATGGATGCACGACAAGGTATGGTTGGCCTTCCTGACCGCGTCCCCACACTGTCGGCCCATGTTCATTGTGGCATCAATGATGACTCCACGATCCTTTTCTGTCTCAACACTGGCGAGAAGGGAGGTCCCCAGCCTGTAGGTGTGCCGCTGGTTCTTCCTCCCCGGGTGCATTACCCTGCACTTGTCAGTGTTGAACCCCATCCTGTTCTCTTCGGCCCACCCCTGTAACCTGTCTAAATCCGCTTGCAGCCTGTTCCTTCCTACTAGCGTACCCACTTCACCCTCTTTGCAGTCCACTGCTCTACACTCTGCCTCAAGGGCTTTTGTCACGTAACTATCGCCAGCAGCATCACTGTTCTACCAGGGTTGGGCTCCAAAATGCCAACAGCCATTGAAAACACCACCATAGAGTGTGCTTCTGCCAGAGGAGTGCTGCTTGCCTGGGAACTTCCAGGCCCCTGGGCTCAGCAAACACAGGGTCATTTTTCTTGCAACAAAGACCTTTTTAAAAAAGCTGCGAGCACCTTGGATGGGATGGGAGAAGCGGAAGATACAGATGTGCTGCAGTACAAAAGGTTCCTAATTCCTGCAGTTCATGGGAAGCTTTGCACTGCAGCAGGGCAAGCAGGACAGAGGCAGGAGTCGGATGATCTGCCCAGATGGCATTCCATGGCATGCTGGTAGCAGTTTCATGTTCCTAAGTGTATGTGTTGGCCTCTAGGAGCTTGGCATTGAATTTGCCGAGTCCTCTGTAGAGCCCTTTGAGGGGCTACCTCCCAGGTGATAAATCTACCTTCTGATTCTGCCTGATCACTGGTATTTTGGAAGATTGCTTTTCTAACTCATTTCCATAATCCAGAGGTTCTCAAAACTGTGGGTTGTGACCCCCCCAGGGAGTTATGAGCAACTTAAAAGGGGGCTGCAAACCTCCCAGGGGGTACACACAGTGGCGCAGGGAAATGGTGCGCGGCAACAGCACGGAGTGGTGGATGGTGGCAGCGGCTGCTATGTGCGAGTTCCCTGTCCTCCACCGCCGCCATCCAGCACTCAGGGCCATGGTATCACAAAGTTTGAGAACCCCTGCCATAAGCCTTAAAGCAGCCTTTTGGGATTTGTCTCCCACCATGAGATGTGGGAACTACTTTTTGGACTAGAGGTCAGTGGTTTTTATGGGGGGAAAAACAACTGTAAGGCAGGCGGGGAAGGAGGGAACACAGTGTGTCTGAATTTTTTTTGGATCCCCATGTGCTTTAATTTAATAAAGAGGCAAGTTTCCTTAGGTTGGAGGAAAGGCATAGAGGATCAGCTGCTTCTTTACCCTGCTCACTCATTACAGCTTGCATGCAGGCCTGGATTATGACAAGGCGGTGCCCTAAACTAGGGGTTCCCAACCTTTCTATGCTGCGGCCTGGCAAACTGTGGACCAGCAGTGGCCATAACCCAGTAAACTGCGGACCACCATGCAGAGCCCTGCGGCCAGAGTTTCTGGCCGGAACACAGATAAAGATGCCCCCACCCCACCCCCAGGCAGGGGGGTGGGCCCAAGCCTCAATCGCAGCTGCTGTCGGTCCTGCGGAAGGAGTCGCAGCCTCTGCCTGCCTCTGCGGGGCCGCAGTTTACTGGGCCATGGTCACTTCTGGTCCAGCAGCCAACGCTTAGAGGTCCCTCATAATGTGAGGCCCTAAACTGCAGCTTTCTTAGCTTGTGCCTAAATCTGGCACTGCTTGTGTGGTTTGTGTTTCTTAAATACTGGGGAGGGGGGTGCAAGGGAATAGTTCCTGCAGCAAAATGGAAGAAGCTTTATCATGGGTGTTACTTAAAACACGGCTGAGCAGTAACACAGTAGAGGCAAGAGTCTAGAAGTGCACTCCCTTCTGAACAGTGGTGGCACTGTGTATCACAAATGTGTCCCAGAGACCATGAGGGCTAAGGCCTGGGGCCACTGTCTTCTGCCATATGTCCAGTGCTAATCATTTGTCTTCTGTTGCATGGGTTTTTTCTAGAAGCCTGACAAACAATTCTGTTTTGTGACACAGGGCTGAACACACGTCTGTGTTGGTATAGGAGGGGCTGTAGCTGTGCTCTGTGTGGCAAAGGAATTGGGATTGTAGCAGGGGGTGGTAGAGGGGTTGGGGCAAAGTGGCGGTGTGAATGGGGAGAGGATACAGTTTATTTCCTGGCTTATGGCATGAATGTCGTTTGGAGTGTGAGAGCTTATATCTGTGAATTCCGTCATCATGCCCGAGTTCTGACCAGTGAAAAATCTGAAACTCATGGTCATGAGGTGGCTCTTCTTTTAACTAGGGGTCTGGTTTATGCCAGTGGGAAATGATTCTCAGTTTAGAAGCAATGTAACCTGTGGGTATTTCCCCCAAGAGGGGGGTGTTTTCCCTAGGAGGAGGGAAACGGCTGGTTGGCAGATATTTCCACCTAGTAACACTTACTAGCATGAGGCCCTTTGAGAATCTGGGGTTTTTATCTGGAGCCATTGATCCCAAACATGCTGTAGAAGAAGGCAGGCATGAGCATCAATGAAGGACATATCCTCTGCCTTACTGTCACTTCCTCCGCCCCAAAGTGATGACGAACGATATCGCTACTACAGTCGAGAACGGAGCTATGACTTTGAGCGGGATTACCGTCGCAGCCGAGACCGCAGCCGGGAGCGGGAGGATCGCCATCGTGAGCGCCGGCACCGAGATAAGGAGGAGAGCAGCAAACACAAGTCTTCAAGACGGTAAGAGTCCTCCTTGGTGGAGCTGCTGGGAGCTGATGTTGGCCCAAGATAGGACAGCTAAGGCTTCAGAGCAGACAGGAACTCTATCTGTACTAGCACAGAGATGGACAGTGTCCAGTGCATCGTGCTTCAGAGGAAGGCAGCTCCATCAGTGATGCTCCTGGCCAGAAGTTAGATCTTTCTGTTACGGGGGGAGCTACTTTGTTTTTGTAGGTTCTTTGTGGGGGCAACTGATGGGATCTCAGCACTGTTCCAGGTCACACTGTTTGGCTCCCAGCAAGATCTGACCAATAGTGGATTTAGCAACAGAAGACCCTAAGAAAACCTGTAATGCTTTAGCTACCCTAGGAAAGCATAGCTTTGTTCTGCTAGAAGCCTCAGCCCCAAGATTCGGCTTTGTTGTGCAGAAAATGAAGCTGTCTCAGTTCCCAAGTGGGGTGCAATGCAGTGACTACTGGGCCACTGCCCTAGTCGCATGATCAGAGTCCATTCCAAGCTGTCTGTCATTCTGGGCCTGAACCGACAATGCTCTGACACTGTCACTGGTTTGAACATCAATATAAATTCCACCAGGATCCATAGTAGACAGATGAGCAGCTAGTTGGGGTAGTTTTACACAGTAAGTGCTATTACAGTGCCTCACCACTAGGTGGCAGGAAGTAGTGAATAATAGCCTACTTGCTTTTGAGCAAATGGCAACCCAAGGATAAGCTGCAGACAGGACACATGCACCAGTAGAGTTTTCTTGTTTTGTTTTATTTTACCCTTGATTTCTCCTAGGATAGTTCTGTGCCAGGTTTGGATAAGTATCAGTGCAGGTTATATGTTATACCACCTTTTTTACATGCTGGTATGAAGTCCTTTGTGATGTTGCCCGAGTTGCTTTGTACTTCAGTTTACCTACTAATACGCTGTAGATGAGGATGTCTTAGATAAAATGTCATTCCTGGAGCAGATCTGGATGTCCATGACTCCTAACTTGATTTAAAGCAAAACTGACAATTTGCTAGTCTTTAATTGATCCTTCCCACAATAGCATATCTCCCAACACAAGGCCCATGCTAGAGTTCAGACAACAATTCAGAATTGATACACTACAAAACTTAGATAACAGGGTGATGGTCATCCTCCTGGCAACCTGGGTAGACTTCCAGGGTTTCAGTGCTTCAAACTATTTTCTTATTAGAGGAGGGAGAAGAATATTGTCAGCTTAATATGTAACTGATGCTCTTGCTTGGAGAGTTGGATTGAGAAGGTTCTTAATAGTGTCTGGAGACAGAAGTGACTTCTTATCCTTTAGGATGTGCATTCATTTCTGCCAGGGGGTTCTGACTGCTGTATGCCTGAAGAAGTGATGGAATCACCCAGAAGGGGCAGTGGAAGTAAACTGAAGCTGATAGTTTTTAATAGCAACGCTCGGATGATTTTTATGAATGGGTATTTCTTAGCTTTCATAAAAATGGCTTCCTAGTTCTAGAGAAACAGTGGCATAATAGAAATACAGGACATCACCTGGTTGTCCAGGCTGTCTGGAATCCACTGAGACTAGGCCAGAAGTTATTAGAGGGAGACGCTGGGGAACTCGGCCACAAAGTGCTGGGCAAAGGAAGCCATGTGGAGATTTTTTCCTTTGGCCCGCTCTAATGGCAAACAAAAAAAAATGCTCCTTTTATCCTTCAGCCCAGAATACTTGGACAAGACGTGCCCATTAACCCCCGTGGTAGAATTCATGGTGGCTTTTAAAAAGTGGCTCATATTATAATTATTACATTTCAGAGCCTAGTGCTTGAGGTCTCACCTTAGTGCTACTTGTGTTGGGAGGAGGTATGTGCTGCAGTCCCCCAACTGGTTTTCGGTGGGTTGCCCCAGTCCTGGAGAAAATCTGACATTTCTTGGAAAAAGCCCCTTGTTTAAGTTTCCCAAGTATTTAAGAGAAAGGGTAGTCAGATAGTACAAGCTAGAAGGAGTGGGTCCTAGTTCTGGCCATTAATGGTCAGTTCCAGTATGGACAGTACCTCGCCTGTGAGGTGTTTGGCAGGCTCTTGTCAGTGTCTAGGAAATGCTTTAAGATGCTCAGAGTGGTAGTATTTGGCCATTAACATGCCAAGAATATTTGTTTGGCTTATGATTATCCTGTTAGTAAAAAAGAAGGTTAGAAACAGATTTACAGCCTGTGGGTTTTCATCCAGGGCTTTAGCAGCTTGGCAAGATGAGCACCTGGGCTGCTAGCCTAGGATGTCAGTTGTAATAAGACATGCATGTCACACCTCATAAACAAATGTTTAAATCTCATTTGCCTTCTCCCACAACTACAACCCTACTTCATTTTGACCCTCACCCAGTAAATCCAAAGAGTTCAATTTGGGCACGTCTGCACCACCAGTCCTGGACCAGGGATGCCACAGTAAAGTATGCCATGCCCACCTAGCCACGACTTCTTGTTTTCGGAAGCAGTGCATATTTCAGTAGTGCTGGACAGATGCCAGCAAGCACATCCCCTCCAGGAGCCTGGCTTGCCTCCTGCCATTAAGGCAGCTACGTTACATCCATTTCAGGAGGTGGCACGTTTGGAGTGGGTGTCCCACACTTCCCTGTGGTGGTCCTTGTGCTGAGAGAGAGATTTCCATTGTGTTCTGTATTTCAAATCTGCCTGTAGAGACACTTGAAGTAGGAAAGAACCACCCAACCCTATTTCCTGCAGACTAAGAGCCCAGGAGAGGCAAAGTTCAATCCTGGTACAAAGCCAGGTTTCCCTCCTTAGTAGGCTGAGGTAGAAATGGGACCTTTCATCTCTAGGAAGCCAGTGCTTCTGGGCAGCTGGATTAGTTTTTTCCTTTTCAGTCTGAGATAAAATATCATAGGTAGTCTTTTCCAAGGGGTCTTAAACCTTTAACTTTGCAGACTGACCGCTAAGCAGAAGTAGTGCACAGTATGCACTCTCTCTGCTTCCAGTAATTACTGCCAGCTCCAGCAGGAGGAGGGAAGCCAAATTAGTCCTAATGGAAACTTCTATAAACCATTCCTTCTTCAGTCTCCCTCAAACACGTGGTACCTGCCCATTATGTGATGGTGCAGTGTGGCATAATAGATGCATTGTTACACATATAGGGTGATCTGCATAACCTACCCCCAGTTTTGACACTCATGAGTAATGAGACCACCCCAAGCAAGGGGTGGGAGAAGTTTTGGCACATGGTGAAGAGGGGGTGTACAATCTCTTTCCTGTTTTATTCCAGATTTCACACAGGGCACCCATACTGGTACCTCTGGATTTTATTTTAATCTTTTTCTGTGGCAATTGAGTGTGCTGACACTTGTCTCTGGTTTCTTTACCCTCCCCTTTTTTTTCATTCCCACTACAGTAAGCAGCATGAAAGTGAAGAGGGTGAAAGTCACCGGCGCCACAAGCACAAAAAGAACAAGCGTAGCAAAGAGGAGAAGGAGACCAGTGAAGATGGTGTCCCAGAGGGGGACGAACAGGATGCCAAGGAGTAGAAGACCCACGGCCGGCCGTCGGGAGGGACTTGCTCCTCTGTCACCAATGCGGCGTCTGCATTGTTTTTTTTACTATATTCCGAGGGAAGCAGAGAGGACTCTGGCCAGCTATTGAAGCATGTCATGACAACTCGAGCCTACGGGATGCACATGCAGTTAGACTTTTTTGATATGGGACAAAAGTACGGCAGTAATAGCATACGAAGCACTGAGCTACTCTACTTGTCAATGTTCTTTCATCGTATCAGATCCTATGGTTTCTGATGGAAGATGGCTTCAGCTGAAACTAACGCATTTATGTGATAGGCTTTTTTCTTTTCTTGCAACCATCGTTCCTTTTTTTAAGAAGTAGGACAGTAACTGCAACTTGAAACTTCTTGTCCAAAGAAAAGTGTGATTTTAGGTCCTCTTGAGAGTCAGCTTAGAGTCTGACTTCTATTAGTAAAGTCCCATCCCCCGAGTCAATTTCTTTATAGCTACTAAAGTATCTATAATTTCTTTGTGGCAGGATTGGCAGCATGCGGGGAGGAACTACTTCATTGGTTGGTTAGTTTGAACCTGCTTTGGTCTAATGGCTCTTAAAAGCTGTTAGGTGTGTTTACAAAGGGCATTCAACAACTTCAAATCCAGCTTCTTTTTTTTGTGTTTTTGGTTTTTTTTTTTAAAGTCCATTGCAAGTCTAGTTCTACCATGTCACACCTGTAAATGGGAAGTCCCATTCTGTGGAAGACTGTAGTGAGAGCATGAGTTTCTTTTTGATTAGAATTGGTTAACTTCACCTCTTTTTTTTGTGGGGGGTGGTGGGAGGGGTAACAATTTAAGATGACTTATCTAGCACATTAGGGAACATGAAGCCTCATCCAGCAGTTTGCCATTGTTGGATTGGCTTACATATATTCAGACATCACCAACACTCCTGTGCAATGTATCTTCCCCCTCCTCCCCGCACCATAGATTTCAGAATAAATGCAGTCAAATTCCACATTTGGTTTTGATTTAGTTTTTTGGGGGTCTTTTTAAATAGAAAAATTTTTCAGTGGAAAAGGGGTGGGACTCTGGGGTTTTTTGGTACATCTTATTAAACAGAACACTGCACTTCTGTTTGTGTGAATTGCAGGCATTTCATTTTTAAGTACCTTCCATTTGTATTAACTGTTATTTAAGAGTGTCTACAATCCCTTCCTCAAAATAAGCTAGTTCTGAAATTTTACTTTTTTTTTTTTATCGTATTCATGCAAGTCTGAGTATTGTGCAAAGCTTACAACCTTTGAAACGTGAGCCAGTAGAGCATTGTGATATTGGTTTATATACTATGACCATGCATTTGATGGGTCAATAAGTACAAAACCTACAAGGAGGAGAATAAAGCAATTTTTTGGTAAATGTGACCTTTTAAAACTTTCTTAAATATATTCTCATTGTCTTGAAGCAGCAGAGGCCTGTATGCAATGAATTCTGAGACCACGGTCCAAGGGGAAAGGCTAAAACCACATTTCACTGTTTTATTTTGTTGTTTCACCCTTTTAAGTGCCCTATGCAGCCATTTCTCAACTTTAACAGACCAGTTTGTTTGATATTTTTACCAGGAGCCAGACCATGGCAATAGTGACCAACTGTTCTGATGATGCCTGCAAAGATTTGGCATCTGTTCAGTTAAGGTAATAGGGCCATAAATATTATTGCAGTTGGCTCCTCTGCCAAGGCAGGCCAGGACATGGCTGGGAAGGGACGGAGGGGAAGAAAGGGAAAGACTTTTTCAGTAGCATTATTCCTGACTAAAATAAGCGTTTCATTTTCCAGCCATGTTCGTTTGGCAGCTGTTTGTGAGCCCAAGAGGAATTTGCTTTTGGAACATGGAATTAAAAAAAAAAAAAGTGGGGATGGAGGGCAAGTTTAGAAGGATCAAAGAAGGATTCAAAATGTCTTGCATGCATTGAAGTTTGTATTATCTGGGAATACCTGAAAACCATGTCTTAGCAACCAGTGCTGCAGACCTGATTGTGTATACCCTTCAGTTCTCAAATCTCAGCGGGGGGGAATTCCAAGTTGCTTGCTCCCTCAACAACTTTGATATTTTACAGCTCTGTTTGATTGTTTGTCATAATACTGTATCTGACAGACAGGACAGGTGAGTGCTACCCCATGGCTCAAGATCCCAGGCCTCATCCTTGCATTCACCAGTGGTAATAAGGCTGGAATCTTACCCTGGTTTCAGAATCTTCCTTTAGCTGTCATCACACCCTCCTGTCCCTGCATTCAGACTGTGCAGTGACTCTTTGGGGATGAATGGGCTGCTGTGTGATTTTTACAGGGGTCTGGCCCACTTTCCCCTCGCCTTCCTGCAGGTGCAGGTCATGTCTGTGCACGTCCTGAATTCCTTCTCCACACCCCTGCTTCATCGTGGTTACTTAGTATACAGGGAAAGATATGAAATCTTGTTACAGCACCAGTCTTCACACTCCTGTATCTGTTGATCTTTCCTGCCTGCTTCTAGCTGTTACTATTAGTGGATCTACAGTATTGGTTGGCAATGAGAGGCAGAGGCTTAGATTTGTCTTATCTGTAATAACTTGGCAATGGGGAAGGAAAATGGCTTATAGCTAGAGGATACTTTACTGGAGAAATGTTTTTGCTACAAGTGAGCTATTTGTTCAGAAGCAGTTTGCACCTGTTTTTGCAAACATTTTCTAGAATTTTTCAGCGCTTTGACCAGCTTTAGCTGGATGCAGTCCCGGTGCCAAGGACAATCCCATTGTGAAACTGGTAGAAGGCAATTGTTGGGTCCACTATATACAACTAGGGGTATAGCACATACAGGGCTAAGTACATACCATAAACAAAAGGATGAGTTTAACACTTATACAAATTGGATACTTATACAAATTCTTATAGATTTATAGATGGTTGGGTTGGAAGGGACCTTAGCAGATGAAATTGAGTCCAACCCCCTGCCCTGAGCAGGAAAGAGCACTGGGGTCAGACAACCTCAGCCAGGTGCATGTCTAACCTCCTCTTGAAGACCCCCAAGTTAGGGGAGAGCACCACCTCCCTTGGAAGCCCATTCCAGATTCTGGCAACCCTTACCATAAAGAGATTCTTCCTAATGTCTAACCTAAATCTGCTGTCCATCAGTTTGTGACTGTTGTTCCTAGTTACTCAAAGGGGTGCCCTGGTAAACAGAGTATCTCCTATTCCTTGCTCTTCCCCCTGATGAATTTGTAGGCAGCCACAAAATCACCTCTTAGCCTTCTCTTGTGGAGGCTGAAGAGAGCCAGGGCCCTCCATCTCTCCTCGTAGGGCCTTTCCTGCAGGTCCCTAACCATACAAGTGTCCCTCCTCTGGACCCTCTTAAGGTTGTCCACATCCCTCTTGAAGTGCGACACCCAAAACTGAATGCAGTACTCCAACTGTGGCCTGACCAATGCTGTGTAGATAGGAAATATCACCTCCCTGAACCTGTGCGTCATGCACCTGCTATTGCATGATAAAGTGCAGTTAGCTTTACTGATTGCTTTGTCAATTGAACATGAGTTGTCAGTCTTGGTGTCAACAATGAGATCCCTTTGTGGTGCTGAGAAGGTCAGCCCCCAGCCTGTACGCATGCTGGTGATTCCCTCTCCCTAGGTGTAGCACCTTGTACTTGTCCTTGTTGAACTGCATCCTATTCTGTTCTGCTCACTTTTCCTACCTGTCCAGGTCCACTTGGATTCCTTCCCTACCCTCTAGTGTGTTAACTTTACCCCATAATTTAATATCATCTGCAAATCTGGACAGAGTGCTTCCCACGCCCTCATCAAAGTCACTGATGAAGACCTTGAACAGCACAGGTCCAAGGACCAAGCCTTGTGGGACTCCACTGCCCAGATCTTTCCAAGTCAATACCAACCCATCCACCACCACTCTCTGGGTGCGACCCCCTAAGTCAATTTGCCACCCACCTGACAGTGTAATCATCTGCATCACAGCCACTCAGTTTATCTGTGAGAATAGGATACTAGTCATAGTAAAATGCAGAAGTTTGATTCTGGGTATGCAAAGAGCTAGGAAAGGCTTACAGCAATGGTGCCCAACCTTTTCAGGCTAAATGAGCAGTGCCAGATCAATCCATGGGCTGGATCTGGTCCAGGGGTCACATCTGGTGTGCAGTGCTGGACCAGCTAGGGCTCAGTGCAGCTGTACATGAATAACCTGGCTGGGGCCTGATGTCATGCAGCTGCATCAGAACCTGGCTCAAACCAGTTGCATGGGAACAGGGCCCAATCCCTAAGTATTGGGGCAGTCCAGCCAGGGCTAATCCAATCACCATAATTTGGCAGCAGGTGAACAGTAACAGTGGAAATAGCCACTGCCAAACTTCCAAATCTGTGGAAGGATTATGTGACTCTACAGGCCACCGGCTAGATTTTATGATTTTGCAGGCCATATCTGGCCCATAGGCCAGAGGTTGATAGCCCCTGTGGGACAGGTCCCTTGTGACTCGCATTTCCCTGTTTGCAGCATGGGACCTATAACCTAAGGCTGGTGGAGCTGACCTATATGAGATGCTTTGATATCCTTAGAGGAGGATACCACAGCAGTGAATGGCTAAAGGTGCTGATTAGGGAGTGTTTCTAAGACAGCTGCATTGCACTAATCATTACAAAAGGCTGAAGTAAATAAAGCAGCAGGTTCAACCCGTCTTCAGCTAGTTCAACTCCTTACAGGAGAGAAACCAGGTTTTCCTCTTGCTGGTAGTATAGGACATTCCTGTCTGGGTCTGGCAATGGTGGAATATTTTGGACTGATGAACAGAACACACACAGGCCAGCTGTCTCTGCTAGTCATATTAAAATAATTTATAAAGGCATCCAAACAATTCAACACTTAAACAAGATTCAGCAAATCCTTGTGATGCAAACAATATGTAGTTACTTAGATTTTTTGGTGATGCTAAAGGCACCTTGAAATGAGATGGAGCAATAGTAAAACCATGCTGCCTTTTTGCAGCATCCCCTTCATTTAAAAATACATCCAACTGCCCTCTGCATTGCTGCTTACAAGGCAAAAAAATGTTGCAACAACAGGAGACTATTTTCAGCAATAAATGCCCACCTTTTAAGTACCCAGCCAATAGATCTTTGGACTATCTAGTGTTCCCTGCAGAACTTGCTTTAAGTAACTTTTGTACGGAAGAGACAAAAATTAAGTTCTGCATTTTCTTCACTTCAGAGGGAGGCTGATTGATTTGTTTTACCACAAACACCTGGCTGACTTCTGAATTATTTTAATCTTGCAATTGCTGAAGAATGTCAGGAATCAGTGTCTAAAGGTCCAGCTAGTCTAAGAAAACTTCTGTAGTCCAAATCCATAGGAATGGATATTGGCTAAACCAGTGATTCTCAACCAGGGTGCCAAGGCACCTGGGGTGGGCTATGAGATCCTTTGAAAGGTGCTACAGAAAGTGTGAAGAGAGAAGCAGACAATGGCAGGCTCCGGCTCTCTTTGCCTAGCCATTCCCCTGCCTCCACTGGCCCAGCCCCTCTGCAAGGAGGTAAGTGCTATAATTTAGTTTTTGAAACGGGGTGGCTGCTCAATTTGCAAAAGTAATGGGGGAACCTTAAGTCTAAAGAGGCTGAGAACTGCTGAGCTAAACAATGTTTCATGAGCACTAGAACCTAAACTAATTGTTTTGAAACGGCTTTGATAAGAGTCCTTACATACAGCTTTTAGCTAACAGCCATAAGACAGCAAAGTCACATTGTGTGTAAATCATTCACAATTTACAGCAGAACAGAGTTCTGTTCCTTGCTAATAGCAAACTGAAAAGTTCATCCCGCACTGCTCTTGCTTTACAGAATGGACCCCTCTAGTCCGCTGCACTTAAATAATTGGACAAGGAAATTGAGTTGTTCTGCTTTCTGCTAGAGCCCAAGCCACTCCTGACAGCTAGAGAAATCATAACATATCTTGTTTTAAATTGAGCCTGATGTAAGAGACCCTCAGTCATTTCTACTAATGATTAAGCTTCCATAGAAAAATGAGAAATTCCTATATATCCTGAATGTTTCAAATAGTCTATTATTAATGTGTCATAGCCAGAATAAAGCCTTGGCTTTCTACCTTATGTTTTATAATTCTGCTTTATAGTGCATTAATCTGCCCAAACCAGCTCCTCTGTCATTTTGGAAGTAGGTTTTTCAGCATTCACTGGGTAAAAGTGTAGCTGGAGATGCTGGTACAAAGTGTGAGCATGCTCTACTTGACTCAGGGAAAATGAGTTGAATAGGAGAGGCAGCTAACCATCTCCTTCAGCCTACTGGGAAACTAAGGTCAAGGAACACAATTACCTCCTCAGGGCAGATGTTTCTTGGGAGCAAACCAGTCCATTTTATGTAGACAGCCATGTATCTACATGACCAATCCTGGTGGGTTCATTAGTCACTATCAAGGAGAGAGGAGTTGCAGGAGTTCTTGAATTTGAATCCCTTCAACTGACACTAGGATGGGGATTTTCACACAAGTCAACACAGTGTGTTAGGGTGGCTCAGTAATTCAATTTACCTAGCACCAGAAGGGTTATATCTTACTGAACTCATGTGCTAGAAATGTGAACACCATTAGCTATGAAGCGTTTCATTGGTCCATGTCCTTATTTTTATTAGCAACTTTTAAAAACAAAGACAATGACTTGAATAAAGTGTCCAAGAATGCCAGCCAGCCAGCAAATGTTAGCTTGCTAGGTTACTTGATTTTTCTTATGGACACTAGTTTGACCAGGAATTAAAACATCACCTGAAAAAAGTTGACAACTATAGCTCAAGACGCAGATGGACAATTCCTCTTGGATCGTGGGAAAAATAACTGTCCCTACAATTATGATGAGTTCTAATCAGTACAAGAAGCTAGTGAAGATACAGCTCCAAGCTGCTAGCATATTGTACCTAAAAAATAAAAATAAAAAATCAGATGCATCCACAAGTTGCATTAACTTTCTGAACAGTATGGAAATGTTTTCTTCAAAGAGGAAGTGAAAGTCTAGTGCACACCGTGCCAGGAGTTCGTGGTTTCCTTAGTAAGTGTCACATGATGGGCTGTCAGATCAAGCAAACTAGCATCAGAGGGGCTCACAGATTTCGTGAATACACATTTTTGTTTTGGTGTTTACACAAGACTTCCAGGCCAGGACACCACAGTAAGAATGACTTTGTTCCTTTGTTCTTTCAGCATGGGGATCAGCTCTGAATTGCTCATTCCTATGGCAGGTACTCCATTTACTGCCACAATTTCATCTCCACACCTAGGCAGAAAAGAGAAGGCACTGCTGTCAGGATGCAACTTGTATAGTTCATTACTTGTAGCTCTACAGTGCCTACAAACCTCAAGTGAGACAAGGGTCTCTTTCTTAGTGTGAGGCACTGTAGGCAGCGGTAGTCCCTTTCACACCAGAAAAAGGTTGAGGGAAGGAAATAACATGCAAGCAGAATGAACAATGTGATTGGTCTACAAGTCTCATACTACTACAACTACTTTTTTCTTGTCTAAACATACAGGGGTAAAGGGGACATGGGAAAAAGAGAAGGGACATGCAGGATACTGGAAGCAAGTGAGGAAAGGCGTAGTTGAGAGTTCAAGCAAGCAGCCATTCAGCTGAGGGGGAGACAGACTGGAGCATTGGCAGTGATGGATTCAGTCTGTCAAGTCCCTTCTGCAACTGTTTCTCTAGCAATAGCAGAGGTGAAGTGCTAGTTTCAACACAACTTGGGTTTGAATCTGCCTCAGCTGCCAGGATGGGACACACCCAAACTGTTTAACAGCATGGGGAGTAACTGCCTTGGCAGCAGCACTGCTGAGAAACCCAATGCGAGTCAGCAACAGACTGCTGCAGGCAGAAAAGCAAATGCAATTTGGTATTAACAGAAGTGCTGCAGGCAAAACATGGGAGGGGATTAGGACTCCCCTAGTCAGTGCTGGCTGGGTCTTGGCTCACCTGTTCTGTCCTGTTTGGGACACTACTTTAAGAAGGATGTAGAGAAACAGGAGAGGATTCAGAGGCAAGCAATGGAAGTGGAAAGTAGGAATGCAAGGCAGATAAGGAAAGATTGCGGGAGCTGGGTTGGGTGCACTTAGGTTAGACAAAAGCAGAGTAAGGGGACAGTTCTCTAATATTTGAAAGGCTGCCAAAAAAAGAACAGGAAGAAAAATAGTCCTGTCACAGAGGCACCAGACAATCAGTTTGGACTACAGCAAAGCAGATTCAGATTAAACCTCAGGAAAAAAAAGACTTCCTAACTGGAGAGTAATGGAACAAACTGCCTAGAGAGGTTGTAGAGTCTTCCTTGTTAGGAGGTTGGGGTTTTTCTTGAAGAGGCTGGATATCACCGTATGCAGAAGCTGGATATGCATCTGCCTGGGATGGTTTGGAAATAATCACTTCACCATGCCTTCCAGCCCTACGTTTCCAAAGTGTGTGAAGGCCCTTATGGGCTATGGAGTAGGCAGAGTACAGAATAGCCTACAGCAAAAGCATCTTTCAGGAAAATGAATTCCTCCTAGCTTGCCTGAGAAGGAATGAGCTAAGGCACAGCATCAGTTCCTTGACAACTGTTTGGAAATTTGTCTTCTAGGGAACAGAGCCAGGTCCCTATCCTTACACTATCCTTAGCAGGGACGCTGAAAGGGCAACACTGACCTCTGCATTATTGTAAGTGGAGTGGAAGATTCTGCAAAGAAGCTTTACAGGGAAAGATGGTCATAGGTCACTCTGCCCATTTCCCACTCGGTGCACTAACTTTGTCGTCTAGACAAGCCAAAAGCTGCTACACCCCTCTTGCAAGTACTCTGGCACAGAGGTCTCATCACTGGGAACCTTCTTGGGAGAGAAGGATGTTCAGGATGACCCTGCTCCATCCTGTTATTCCTCATTATAAGTTTTAACACTCCTCAGAGTGTCTTAACTCGTTCTCTCCCATGTGGTAGCTACATCCTTGCAGAGATGAAGCGTCAAATCTACTCATGCCAAGGCACTGAAAAGTCTGATTTTTATGCTTCAGAGCACTAAGAGCTGGGAGTGAAAGGTACTTGGATAAGTCCCTATATTTTGTTCTGGCTCATTTGAATTAGATAAAAAGCAAGATACCTCAAAAAAAATCAAATCAAAACACTATGTGCTGCAAAGCTCAGTGCCTCTGAACTGGATACCAGTAATTAAAGAGAGAACCATACATACTTCAGTCTCCTGTCTCGGAAAGCAGGCGTTCCAGGCACAATGGTTTTAATGAAGAACGGCTGGCTTCCTTTGCTTTCTTCAAAGCCTCCGACAATGCTGAATCCCCAGCTTTCTGAATTAGTCTTACGCAGGATAATATCTTGACAACAGTGGAGGTTACTGGAAAGAGAGGCATAGAGTGGCTTTCTCAGTTTCCACAAATAATTGCAATAGATCTATCCAGATTACCTGTATGTGGGGGAATGGGCAATATACCACAGGTTGTGAAGGGAAGGAAGCCAAGTGTGGGGGGTGGGGAGAGGGGTCAAGGTTGTCAATGGGTTGCCTTAAAGAATCATTCAAAAAAAAAAAAAAAAAAAAAAAATGAAAGGATGGTAAACACAATTGCTGCAGCCCCTGCGGTTAACCTGGAATCACATTTCTGCTTTTGTATTGTGTACTTGGTACAATGGCTGCATTCAGGCACCAGGTCTCACTGATGAAAAGTAAACGTTGAATTAGGTAAGGCAACCAGCCTTCAATCAAAACAACTGAATCCATCAGGGTTTGCTCAAAGGGTTTGTTCATGGAAAACATCTCGTTGGACCCTGTGCTTTTTGGAATGTTATAATCCCGTGACAAAAAGAGAGAGATTGTTTAAGACAGTAGATCCAAAACAGCATGGGGGATCTCTCTCAACATCTAGAAGGCTTAAAAATCTTGAGTGTGTTACTGTAATGCAATGCTCAGCCTGCTAGTTGAAGAAGGTGGGGAGGGAGTGAAATGTGTAATTGTCCACATCACCTGCCTCTCCCGGTGCCCAGCGTTAGTGCGGGCAGCTTGCTGTTGGCTTGCCATGAGGCAGCACCTTCCCTTCTTCCTCCTCCCCCTCTTCCCACCACCAATGCCACCAAGCTGCTAAGTGTTCCCACCAGCCATGGCTTGATGCTGCAGGAGGAAACCAGTGGGGTGGTGTAGTGCAGTGCTCCAAGGCCATGCAGCAGCGGAGCCATCAGCACCCCATCGAGTCAGGCAGAGCCAGTGCTAGATCCTCCTGTGCAGCACCCTCCGCATCCTGTGCCACCTTACACAGTTTTCCTTCCACTTGTGCTGGGCCACACTCTGCCCACCCCATAGCAGCATCCTGGTGACCTGGCTCCAGCTTTCCATACCTCTCCTCTCCCTCAAACTGTTGCCATCTTCAGCTGTGGACAGAAACACCACAGGGGGAGGGGCTACTGCATCCTGGGATACTGGAGGACTTCAGCTTGGGTGATGCAGCTGTGGGGAGTGGCCACACGATAATGGAAGAGGAGCAAGGTTGTGCAGATCACCTTGGAGTGGTGTAGCTTTGAGCCATACAACAAATGCTTTAAGCCACTTAAAAGTGTTTGTGTAGCAAATCCATGGGTTAAGAGCTCCAGGAGCCTAAAATTACTGTGTAACAAGGCTCATAGTCAGCAGTGCTAGTCTGAAGTCAGACAGGAAGCAGGACAGTATCATAGCACCTGACGAAGTAGACTGGCATCTACAAAAGCTTATGCATTTTTTATCGAGTTGGGCCCTAAGGTTTCACCCTGTCCTGGCTTCTGCTGTGCTTATAAAGTAAATATTCACACTAACATGTAACCACTGCAACCAGACCCAGCTCTAGTTTTCTAAGAAAAGTACTCCAACTGGTTTTGGTACCTCCATAGTTATGTTGTGCTGTTTTGGGTGAGCAAGATAATTTACAACAGAAGAGCTGAAAATGAAGTACAACTGATAATAGACGGCAACATACAGCTACACCATAGCCAAAGATAGTGAATGTGCTAGGCACAATTTAAGCCAGAGCTTCATATGGAAGGTACAGTTCTTATGTGGTAGTGGGCTCTTTAATGTGCATTAGCTTAATTTTAATGTATATTAAAGTCACTAAAAACGCACACTTTAGTTAATGCACATTAAAATAGGCTAATGTGCATTAAGCATCACTTAAACCATGCTCTTTAGTTAATGGACATTTTTCTAGTACTTCAGGGTGCCTGTAGACGTGTTGGAAGGTTGCTCCAATGCACTGTAATAACAATTAATTGGGCATTTATACACATACCTTTTTGTCCCACGACATGCCAAAGATCTGTCACTTCATGCGAGCTGCATGCAAACTGACGCACACCTTGCTGCGCCACATGCAGTTGTACGAGTGGTGAAAAAAGCACACACAAAATGGTGCGGTGCGCTTTTCAACCAAAGCACCTCCGATGTATTTTAGTTCAAAAGCGCACCATTTCCATTTTCTCAGTGCTGACACACAATTTGCCACTTATACAACTGCAAGCGTTGCAGCACCTGGCGCTGCGGTGCTTACATGTATAAAAATGCCCGCTGGGTCTGCTGGAGTGCAGTAAATAGCGCATCTTGTGCATCAGCATCCCCACACTTCAATATGGTGGTGGGGGTGCTTTTACTAAAGCTTTTTGAATGAGCTTAGTTCAAGCACCCTTGCTGCCATTTTGAAGCACAGGGACACTAATACATGAAACTCTGCGGCACTTTAACTTGAGAGGCTCTCTAAGCCACTCTAATTAAAGCACCCTGCCCCCTACCCCTGAAGCATGCGTAAAACTGCCCTCATAATGGAGGTACTAGATTTAATGCACATTAATTAAAGTGCATTAATGCACGTGTAGAGGTGCCCACTGACTGCAAGTTATTACATCTACTAATTCTAGTATATACCAAAGGCCAATCAGTTCTCTATAGCAAGCAGTTTTGCCTGTGCAATTTTTTGGGGATGCTGGGGAAAGCTTAGAACATTTTCCATGAAGGCTGCCAGGTAGATATATGATTTTGACAGAAACTTTGTTACTTTTGAGTGTTCACATTTTCTTTGAAGAAAAGTGTGATGTGCTGTCCAGGTCAGGGGCGGGGATGGGGTTCTCTTAGTTCCTGAAGCTGAATGTTGAAACAGCTCAGATTTCATGGAGGTGGGTACTGTGTGACCACCCCAGAAGAAAAATGTAATACTGCAGCAAAAAAAAAAGAAAGAAAAAAAAAAAGAGGAGGAGTTAAGTGGACAACAAAAATACCCACAGCTATATTAGGAGGATTGTGTGCATGAGACATCCAGTGCCATACTCCAAATAACCAAACACTATGTGCCTGAGATTAGGGGGACAACACCATGTTATAGCATAACTATCCATTGGCTAAGGATCTTAAGAGCCTCAACAGGAACACTGATCTGATCCATGATTTATGCTAAATCCTGTGTTCTCAAAAATTCATATCCTGTTTTAAAAACCAGAACTTGTTCTAACTGTGATGAGTAGGCTAGCCATGACATTTGGGCTATCCCCTATTTTAACTTCCCTTCTTAGGCAGAAGGAGAGAGAGGTTAATATCTCATCTGAAAGACACTTCTCAAGCAGTACCGTATCAGCATAGTGTGAACACCTAAGTCCAATAGGATGGAACGTAGCAACTTTTAATCTTTCAAACCAGTGGTCAGTAGACGGTATGCTGCCAGGTGAGCCAGGCTGACAAATGCCAGATGACACAAGCAGTAGACCAAAAGTACAAGAGCTTAGTATACAAAAGCTGGAATTCAGCATCATGGACAGAAGTGTTGAAAAGGACAGAGAATGCCCCTAGAGAGCCTTGAGCACAACCTCTTTGGATTCTGCTTTTTCGTCAAACAACTGCTCTCTCAGGGTAGCTACACACACACACACATGGCCTACTTCCAACAAATGTGAGAGATTAAGTAGCACAGGAGCCATCTGTTGGATCATGTATACCTGGGGGGGAAATAGCACGTGATACCAAACCACTGAAAAACATTTTAACTGTTGGTGAACATTGCAAGAGGGCTACACTGAATAATCGGGACATCTCAGTCCAATGATTCTCCAACAGGGGAAAATAAACTTATGCTGCACATACTGGTCAATATGTTTAAGATTACAAACACTTGTGCTCAGTAGAGGACAGCACTAAGCACAATAAGCCAATAAAAGAAGAACAGAAGCAATGGCTAGAGTAGAGGATACAATTTAGATGACTCCTTATTTCACTGGGAAGGACTGGAAGTGATCATCTGGAACACCGTGCAAGAGGCAGAGACCCCAAAACTGCTTTCTAAGCATCTAAAGAGCTGTCATAAAGGAAAAAACCCTTCTCTCACTGCAGAGAGCAGGACATTGAGCTGGGATAGGGTTGATAGAGGTGATACAGAAAGGGGAGCTCTGGCTGTCCACTAAGAGGGTGTGATGGGTGGAATTATGCTTACTGTCCCCAGGTTGCAGAACAGAATGGAGGGTGTTCAACATTTCCCAGTACTTCTGGGCTTTGCTGGTTGCTACATGGGACCAGGAAGGATACACTCCCCCCCACCTCCCCCCGCTACCTTTCTGTTGCTGCATCTATCAGAGTTTGTTTGGGTTTTTTCCTTTTTTTTTTTTTCCACCTCCCTAAGATGCACTGGTGTTGACCGGAGTCAAGACTGGGGATTTTGACTGGGGTGTGCCAATGCTCATGCTGGGACTAAAACCCAGAGGCTCTTAGCTAGGGGGTCTTTCCCCTCCTCTCAAGGCATGACTGATTGCCACATTTGGGGTCAAGAATGAATTTTAATCCATGCTCCATGGTCAGACTGACATGGGCTGTGGTGGGTGGGGGTGGCCCACTTGGATTTCTCAAGAAGAGTTTAACAACTCTTGCAGCAGGAGGACACTGACCACCATTGTCCCCCTGTTTTACCTGTGGCAGGTTACAGTGCTATGCCTTGTACTTGTGTGACAAGGGTGATGTGTGTGGTTTTTAGTAATAGGTTAGGCAGGTATTTGTATGGGATGATTTGAACAGAAAAGCATTTAGCCCCCACAGTCTATACCAGAACCCGCCTCAGGCAGGGGCTTGAACTAGACCTCCAGAGGTCACTTCTGGCCCTATTTTTCTACGATTTTAAAATGAGGATCTTTTTATAATCAACTTTCAGGCTGCATAAATTGGAGCCTTAACTTTTGAACACAACTCTTAGTCTCTTGTTACACGAGGGTGTGAGTGAAACCACAAGCCCAAAGATATGTCCAGCAAGGGAATGATGTGAACAATGTTGGCTTAAGGCCCAAACTTGAAACTAAGGAAGATGACTGGAAAGCAAGAAACCCAACATCATGGAGACAGAACTCAGGAAAAAGCAAGAGCCTCCGTAGCTGGGAAATCTTCTGCAACTGTATCCTTCACCTTCATCCTCCCCTGTGTGCAAGACTGGGCATGCAAACAGTTGTTTCCCCGTAGTGCTGTGCCCAGTATGGCTCCTCTGAAGAAACTGTTAGGATTTGGGAGTCAAAGCCCAGCCGCCTGTATGAGCATGAGTTGATTTGGTGCAGCAGAGGCTACTTAGTCTCAGAACTTTAAAGAACTGGGTTGGTTTTAGGGAAGGGGTGAAAAGATATTAGTAGGGCTTTGCTGAGCACGCTGCCTTCAGCGAGCTGCTCTTGTTGGGCTTGTTAGCTTGGTGTTTACAGGTTGCTAAACTGGAGGAAGGGAAGGTAGTCAGAGGCTTTGTTTGGTTGGTTGCACCAGGATACAAGCCTATAAATCACCTGAAACCTCTGGCTAGAGGCTCTCTTTCTTTGTTTCTTTTTTTTCAGCCTGTGCCTCCTGCAAGCTCCCTTTTCAGCAGCTTGGATTTTAGCCCTGCCACAGCCCACACTGCCCCTCTGGGTGAACTTATTCTGGTTTGACCTTTGAACAAATCACCAAGCTAGTGGAGCACCACCTGCGTCTCTCTGGAAAGGAGATGAAAGTTCAACCCTTAAAGGGTCCCCTCTCAAATCTGCCACCTGGACCTCAGCAGCATAGTTCCCACTGCCTTTGGCACCAGCACATGGCAAGTCTCTATCCCAGTGCTCTTTGGCAGGGAAACTAATTATTAGCATCATTTGTCCTAATATTACAAATTATATAGCTGAGACTAACAAGAGACAGAACCCCAGAGGAAGGCTTGTCTCTGCACAAAATGACAAACTAGCAGTGTCAGAGCACTGATCTCCATCACACAGCTCAGAGCAACCAGAGTGCCTCGGCTTCATGATGTTTCAGGGTGAATTGTTTGCAGTGTGCACGCTGCCATCAAAACATCCAGTGCAACAAAATAACCCCTGTACAAAACATGTGCTTGCTTTTGTCCCCATCTCCTGCAGCAGATGCAGTTGGAGAAAGCATTCAGTGAACTCTGGCAATATTCCCGAACGATGGGGGTCAGAAATACCAAAGGGCGGGGGAGTTTCTTAAGTTAATTTGTTTTACAAAGACCACACAGACAAGTAAGGATTCCTCTTGCTTTCTGTTAAGAGGGCTGTTGGCAAGTTTGACTTTGTTCAGAGTTAACTGATGATTCACTTTACCGAAGTGTCAGTTCGGGCAAAAGAGAGACAAACCAAACAAACATACCTAGGTAGTCCAAGCCACATGGTCCAAAGGGGAGACCAGCTGAATCCTTGTTCCCTTATCTCAGAGGATGAGTCTGTGGGTTCTGGTACAAGGATCTCCAGGGCTTTCAGTACCAGTACATGGGAAGCAGCATTGGATTTAAGTGCTGGCACAGCTTCATAGTAGTTCATATGAGTCAAATCAATGCCATTTATACTCAAGAGCACATCTCCTGTTGATGACATGAATAGATTAGAGGGAGTTAGCCAAGTGAATTTACTAACCTTCCATGATGGTTAGTAAATGCACATCTGCCCCAGGTCCTCACGCAGGACCTGCTGCCAACTTACACTTAGACTCTAAATCTCATTCACTGAGTGAAGGTAAAGAGCAGGGTACGGAGGCTGTGGAAAGCTACCTTACCTCTCTTGATCCTGCCATCCCTGAAGAGGCATCCAATGGGCTGCACACTTGTCACATAAACAGGCAGTTTGTTCTTATTATCCCTTCCACCTCCAATAGTTATTCCCAAAGATTCCTTTGGTTCCTTTTTTATGGTAACAGTCTTTTCCTGGCTAGCATATCCCTGAGGTAGCTCCTACAAAGTGAGGAAAATGTACACATGGTTTCATCAATGCACAGACCCTACAGACACCCCAACTTTGGAGCAGGGTTAGAACAGCCTATAAATTCAATGCTGGAGAAAGCCCCAACATGATTGGAGAGCAAAGCTCTCTGCACAGAACAGGCAAAGGCTATCATACAGTTGCCAAGAGGATTCAGCCATAAGTCTGAGGAATTGTCTCCATATCCATTCAACCCTTTATTCCTACTAGAAGCTCGCTACTGGGAGAAAATGGAGACTCAAAGTGGAAAGAAACTAACATCCGTCACAAAGTCTATCGAACATATAAAGTGCTACCAGCTTTTGATCATGTCTTTAATTGGGATGGATTTCAACTAGTGACACACCAAGTGAAGTTGAACTCCCAGATCTCATTACCAATCCTAAACACTTACTGCTTGTGCGTCTCATGTGCACTTTAGAATTTATTCAGTCAGAGCTCAGATCTGCGAGCCTTCTGTTTTGCCAGACTCAATATACCATAAGGCACATCATGGAAAGAAGGGTGAAGGCTTATTTTTTATATTTGGCATTGCTGCATGGGATAAAAGGACAGTTTCTACTGACTTAACTGTTTTAAATGACAGCTAAAGGAAGGGATTTTTCAAAACAGCTTAGCATTGCCCTAAATCTGCTTTCCTTCAACTGTGAAGTCAGCTGCAAAACTCCCACTGACTTTGATTAGGCCATTGGCAAGTTATTTGGAAAATCCTTCCTCCAACACTTGCTAAAAAGCACAGCGCTTGCTTTATGGATCTTAGAGTAAGCAAGGGTTTTGAGTGCGTGCATGTGTGCATTGGGGAAATGGAAGGAAGATACTAGAATACAATTTATACAGCAAAGAACTACTAGACTCAAATTTCTTCTGGTAGCCACCAATTCAGATCCCGTAAACTCAGAAACTTAACACAACAGGCTGGGCAGTGTTTCAGGAAAAACATCTTTATACAGATGGTAGTTTTAAATAACGAACAAACTGTCAGAGGCAGCAACAAAACAGCCACCCTGTTCAAGCTCTAAGTTTTCTAAAATAGGGAACAGGAAGGTAAAAAACTAGGCTGTCAAACAATTAAAAAATGTGATTGCAATTAAAAAAAAAAAAAGTCACAATTAATCGCGATTTTAATCGCACAGCTAAAAACTCAAAATTATATGTAGAAAAACTCAAAACGATGCAGGTACTTTGTATGGTTGGGGGTCGGGGGGGTTTAGAGCCTGAGGAGGGGGGTTGCCCACAGGGGGGTCTAGAGCCTGGGGAAGAGAGACCCCCACACACCCTTGCAGGATGCCCAATCTGAGTGGGGTTTCTGTGGAGCTGCCCCAAGCCCGGAGCTTGCCCCCAACCCCAGTGGTGGCCTCACCCTGCCCTAACCCCAGCAGTGGTGGCTGCAGACTGGGCTGTGGGCAGCTGCTCCAGCCCTGCCCCAGCCTGAGCCTGAACTTCTCTGTTTACTTGCTCAGCAGGTGCCAGGTGGTCCCAGCCCACCCTGGTCTCAAGGATGCCAGGCAACCCCGCTGCAGCCCAGTGCCACCTTCCCCGAACCCCCAGTGTTGCCAGCCTGACTGCTCGGGGCCCTGGATGGCGGTTGTGGGTATGTGGATGGGTGTGCCCCCCTCCCCACCTTCCTGCTGCAGCTGCCCAGAGCCCACATCCAGGCTGCCTTATGGCTCTTACTGCCACCGCTGCTCCATGGGGTGGCCCAGAGGCAGCAGTGACAGCAGCAGGGCAGGGCAGCCTGGATGCAGGCTCCAAAACCACATGCATGATTAACGTGTTAATTGGTTCTTGTGTTAACTGTGCACATTAATGGTGAATAATTGACAGCACTATAAAAAGCAAATTACGTTGGTGGAGTAAAGCTGCAAAAGCATCATGCTTCAGCTTTGGTGGTTGAGCTTTCACTGCAGGCCACAAGGCTACCTAATCTCAAATGGTGGTGGTTGTTTCTCCATTTCACTGTATAGTTCGAGGGGAGAGCAGTGCACTGAGTGATAATTGTACTGGCTTTGGTGCTGTTAAATATCCAGAGGTCCCTTCCAAAAACTGAGATGACCTTGCAGTCTTGGCCAACAATTTTTCTTCCCTTAAAATAGGCTTCCATCTCAATGTCCACATGAGGGTTACTGCAGTACTCGCTAGGTACTGGATATTCCATGCGCTTGTACACAACTCACTGCACTGCCAGTCACCAGCACCTACTGTTTGCAACACCTGAAGAAGGAAAAGTGCCCTGGAACCAAACTCTGCTCCTCATACAGCTGTAGTAAGCTTTATATTCCCAGTGTGCTCATGGAAAATGAATAGACCTAAGAAACAAGCCATTGGACCTACAGAAAACACTAATTACAGCAGCACTTACCTTCTGGTAGCTAGGTTTGCGGCGGTAGTAAGTTTGCTCAGGCCTCCTCCGATGGTGCACTGGGCTCTCTCCATTGCTGCTGCTGCTGCTGCTGGGTGTGCTGCCATCATCAACAGTATCTACCAGCTGTGTGCCAGATTGCCGGAGGACCACAAAGTTCACTCTTGTCTCACTGGCCTGCCAGAAAAGCAAAAGGGATAAGTTTGAAACTTTTGCAGTGTCCCTGGAGAATCAAGTCTCTCTATGGGTGTGGCAGGGCACTGCTGGTGCCTGCCACTTTAAGGACTCAGCCAGCCAGCTGGCAGGTGCTTGATTGCCGCAGCCATTGTAGATCTCTGGCCACCTATATAAACAGAGCAGTTCAGTGCTGGCAGGCCAGGCAGAGACATTGCCTGGCTGCAGGGCTGCTTGGTACATCCTTGGAAGTAAGAGCAGGAGTTGTAGGGGATGGTCAAGAGGCACCTGGTCCTGGGCAGGACCTAAAATTGCACCTTGCCAGGAGCGGGTGGCCTAGTGGGGCTCTCAGTGGTGCAGGAGCCCCCAGGAAATGCCAGGCCAGTTACTACCTTGCTAAAAGGCAGGTTGGGGCACCTTAATAACCCCAGCTTCCACAATCGGGTGGGTTACCTGCTAGTAGGGTCTGGAAGGTGGACCCCGGAGAGAGAGGGACCACACCTGCAAGGGGGAACAGCTCGGGGAGCTAGGCAGCCCGAACGAAGGCGGAGTAGGCTGCCTGAGTGGAGGGATCCAGGTGGGGTCCGTGCTGGAGGATTCTGGGGCCCAGAGTGGGGCCAGTGAGATTAACAACTAGTGGATGCCATCTGCTTGGGCTGCGGTGTAGGGGAGGAATGGAGCCGCAGATAGTGTCCCCTGGCATTGAGGCAAAAGATGGGCGGCCTCTCACCTAATTAACATCTTAATTTAATTATCATCAAGGCAAGGCGGGTGGTTGGCCCAGAAACGGGTGGGCGCGCCAAAGGCAAATCAGCCCCAAGAAGGCCCCCGTTACGGTGGGCCATGGAGAGGTGGAAGCTAGTAACTTCTAGTGACTGCTGTGACAGAATTATGACTGAGACTTTGTGCCACTGAAACATGCATGTAACAAGTGTACACCCTCTTCCAGGCCCAAGCAAACCCACAACAGAAGGTAACTGAAAGTCAGGTGTCGGTGATGGGGATGACTCTCCTGACCAGACTTGACTTTCTACATACTTCCCAGGCTCCAGTATCACATATAAATTCAAGATACTCAAGTGACATGAGTATCACTTATAAGTTCGCCCTCCAATCTCAAGAGGAACTGAAGTCTTACCCTTTAAGCCAGTGATTCTCAAGCGGGGTCCTTGAAATCCTTTCAAGGGTGCCACACAATGTTAGCACTGTTACATGTACATGATTCACATGATAAACCCAGAGATTTCAACTAGGAATCCATAGTGTTAAAAACATTCTGTCCTGTTGTGATCTTCCTGGGTTCTTTGCAACAGAAAAAATGCTCTATTATTTCTCCATATTCCAAAAACAAACGAGTGAAAACCAAGGAGCTAGCAATACCCAAGTCTAATGAGGGGTACCTCAACACTTAAGAGGTTGTGAGCCACAGGTGTTCTTTGTGGTTTTTCTTCGAACACCCACCTATCTGCTGCAACAGCTGAGACTAGGTAAAAGAATTCCAGTTACTACTCTTGTTTAATGTGTGGTCCTACTTAGTAGTTCTGGTGCCAGAGCATATTCTTGATGTTGCTGTAACGGAAGCAAATCTTATGACCTCCTGTAAGGACTAACAGTTTGGAATTTCTGCTTGAATAAGAGAGTCCTGACATCCCAGAGAAATCTTGAACAACCATACTTCCAGAGTTGCTTCAGAAGGCACAGCTGTAAAATGCATTAGTTACATTCTAAAAATGGTCTTCTTCACAAGCTGCAATATTGCATGGGGATTCTCACGCCTTCATCCTCAAGAAGCCAAGTTATTTATACATGCAACATGGCTGTACATAGTACCTTAAAGAAGGAATCCTTTCCCCAAAGAATGTGCCATATGAAGTGCAGCGAGTGTTAACTGAAAATTAAATTAGATCCCAGAAAAGCTGAGCCATCTAAAAATATCTATAGGATATCCCTTTAAGGTCAATCCTGATTTGGATCCAGTTAGCCCACTGAAGTCATTTAGGGACTCTTCTCACTGCTTTTAGTGGGAGCTAGATAAAGTCCCATACCTGAGATTTAAATCTGCACCGAGGAGTCACAGTTTAAACTCTTGTCATGAGTTTAACAAACCTACTGGATTTGTGATCTATATGTAATGGTCTTAGAACCAGTGCTTTGACACTTGCTGACTTTAACAGCATGATCTCAGGCCTTGCAGTTAGTCCTGCATCTCAGTACATCTTTTTTGCCCCCTTCTGAAATACAGTTTGCTCGGGAAATTTTACAACCAGCTTCACAAATATAAACATCAGTTCATATTGCTTCTGTTCTGTGCTGTGAGCCTCGGAGACCTCTCTTTGCAGATCGTTCTCTCCATCACATATCAAGCAGCGACAGAGGCTTCATTTCACAACCCTGGCCCTTCTCCATCACATTCATATGCACTGTGTCTAGACAGTCTATGTGCAGAAAGGCTATGCATAACCCTTTACAAAGAGACCAGGTCACCATAGGTGCACTAAACCACCATAGACAACTGACTCATCACAACTCTGTCAGAGCTGACTCAGGGTAGGTTCCCACCCTGCGTTTTTATCAATGTTAGAACATGGTAATCCCTACATCTGCAGGGAAGCCACTCTCCCAAAAATAGTTACTTAAGAGTATCCAGGTTGCTCAAGCATTTTTCATTAGCCCCTGGGTCAGAAACAAAGTGTTGTACTGGTGGTGCAGATAGTCACAGAGTTATGAGACCAACCACTCCTCCACGCTGTAAATTACCTGGATTATCTGTGCAGCAGTCTCGGGTGTTCCTTGCCTCAGGTCCTGGCCGTTTATAGAAAGGACTCTGTCGTTCTGGCTCAGCTTCCCGTTTTTGGCTGCCAAGCCTCCATCCAGCAAATCTAGAATAAAAATCCCCGGCTCATCTGTCTTCCTAATCAGTTTGATTCCCAGGGGCTCTGATCGGTCTCTCTTCATCAGGGTAACATGAATCACTTCCCGGTTTACAGCAGGGCTGGAGTCCTGCTGGACAGTCCTGGGGGAAAACCCCTTCTCCTGTAGGATCACCAAGTGGAGAACTGAACCTGGATGGCGCAGCAAAGAGACCGCTTGGCAGTGAGTCACATTGCTGATGTTGACGCCGTTCACCTACGGGAGAGAACCCATTGTTTGGGATCTATACACAACCTGTGAGACAGTCCTACATGGCTAGTAGCATACAGAGTGCATGTAATCCTCCACGGTAGAAGAGCCATCTTATGCACTATGCACTCTGGTGTGCAATCAGCTACTCTTGTTGCAAGTGCAGAAGACAGAATTCTCTAATGGGGAATGCAAAAGATCAGCAGCAGGTGGGGCAAGATACAGTAGCTGCAACAAGGCAGCCCCCAGACGGAGGACAGAAATCAGAGAATAGAAAACATCACAGCTAACTCCAAGCCATTGCATAAATGGTCTCTACCTTGTACCTTCTGGTGCTTGGGCCACAGTAAAAGACTTACGGTACAGAACATCCATTCTCATCCCATTTCCCTTGAGAGACTACTCCAGTCTGGAAAATGGATAGGATCTTCAGGATCGTCTTAAGATTGTTTTGGGTAATTATTCTTCCTTCTATTCTGGGTTCTATTCTGTTGCCACTTAGCTTGAATGTGGGGTTCAAGGAGACATTGGTGGCATCCTCGTCGGTACTCCAAGACCCAGCGCAAGCTGGGCTGAAGGAGTACGAGATGTTGAATAATTTTAATTAACTGTCCAGGGAAGACGAGGAGGTACACGACCCTCGGTCAGACAAGATGGAAGTTATGTTGGTTGGCTGGGGTAGGGAAGCGACTTGATTATGTCTGTCACTCCCAGTGCACTCAGCCAGTCATTGCTCAATTTGTAATCCAACACACACTGATTATATTTCCACTGGTTGTCAGGGAATCAACTAGTAGCAACAGCAATGTTGGCTGGGAACAAGGTAATAGCAGTTTCCTTTGCATGCAGGCTTTACTAGCATACTACTTGCCTGCTACCTCAATTAGACTACTTCAATGCGCACTGTGTAGAGCTTTTTATTTATTTAGAAGCTGGTATAGAATGTGACAACTTATTTG
>NW_005842548.1:673634-681529 GCF_000455745.1 Alligator sinensis
CTTGTGTGTCCTATGCTCTATTCTGGCTGCCTACTAGATTCAGGTTGTATTTATTTGTGATGATAATATGACTTGTGACGTATTTAATTTATGCTGGGTTTCACCTACAAGGTTTTAAATAGCTTATGATGAATCTGCTTGAGAGAATGCAGCTGCAGCAATATTGCATGGAGAAAGACAAGGTGAGGCCTTCTAGCTGGGCTACCCTCTGTTTGAGGGAGCTGGAGTTGTTGGAAGAGAATTCTCACTGGTGAGGAGTCTTTCTACTTCATAATCCACTTCCCCACCCTGATCTAAAACACCCTACAACTATCTAATGCACACAGCCAAAAATATCTAGAATAATATTTTAAACTACTTTAAGTTTGGTGAATCAGAAATATTTCTCCAACAATGGGGAGTAAAGTGAGTTTTGGATAGAAGTAGGGGTTTTTAAGTCAATGGGATGAAAATAAAAGGACTGCTCTTCTGAATTGTACCCCTTTTGAACCACACTAAGTAAATCCTCATTCCTACATTTGCACCCTTAAGTGTCTAGTCAGGTCAAAAATAAGAACAAAGACAAAACTTAAACCGATCCAACCTCTCAAGGGGTAGAAACATGCTCAGGTTCTATTTTATAAATGTACTTGGTGCATCTTGGTTCCCTGGTTCCGGTAACCTCAAAAGCAATTCAACACTGTGAGAGAACCTGTTCTTGTGGAATTTGTGACCTGACAAAGCAAGAAGGGTCACTGAGTAATGAGACAGCTTTTTCTTGTAAGACTGCAGCCCAGCAAAGAAGAGCCAAGTTACATGGAGCAACTTTGGGTTTCACAACCACATTTTCTCAGCTTTGCCAAGTGCTGTGTGTAAGCTTCTCTTAGGTCAGGGGTGTCAAACATAAGGCCTGGGGCCAAGACGCATCATCCAGCTCCCAGTGCTGGCCCTGGGTCTCAAGTAGACCCACATGCCACAAGTGCATGCTGGACTGGCCTTGGGCACAGGGCCTGGGAGATGCAACTTGGGTCCCAGAGTAGGTGCGTGTGGCAATCCTGCTCCCAACCTCTCCATCCCCACCTCCCCAATGCTGGATCCAGTGCCCTCTCTGGCTGGTCCAGAACGCGAGCCATACATCATGCCCACTCCAGCAGGTCCAGGGCAGGCACCGTGTGTACCACAGGTCCTAGATGGGATGCTACATCTGGCACAGTCCAGCTAGATCAGATGCTGGATCCAGCATGCTGGGCATGGGGGTCTGAGGGTTCCCCACATGCCAGATCCAGGACCAGATCTAGCAGGTCTGGGACTGTGCCACATGTGGTGCCTGCTCTAGACCGGCTGGAGCAGTCGCTACATGCGGGTTACATTGCAGACTGGCCAGAGCAAGGACTCCTGGTCTCAGACCAGCTGGAACAGGTGCCAGGGCACTGGATTGGGCAGGCTGGGGAGCAGGAATCCTACTCTCAACAGACAAGCCTACCTCGAGAATGTGGTCTCCAGGTGCTATTCGTCCATCCGTAGCAACAACAGAATCCCGAAGGATTTCCTGAACCACAATGTTCCCCAGAGGGGTATCTTTACCCCCAACTATCCTCATTCCAAGTTCTTCCTCTGGGTCTTCTCGTTGAATTTCAATGGTGCTGGTTTCGGCCACAAGGCTAGCTCTCTGAGGCAGGTCTGGTTGTGACAATTGGAGAAAAGAAACAACATGAATGTACATAATACTTCTGAGTCTATTCATATAATTTCACGTAATTCAGGATTTTCAATGCTGTTAGGACTTGCTTTGCTTACATGCTCAAAGATGGTTATGGGGGAGCAGACAGGGGAGTAGGCAGAGGGCATTTAGAAGAAAGGATAGTTAATAAGCTAGTTTCCTAGTGTTCCCCTACCACTTGCCAACTTGTGCTCACTTGCTACAAAGACAATTGCCACAAGGTGCAGCAAGACTGGCAACATAGCTTTTGCAAAAAGATATGTAAATTGCCATTTTGAGATGTTTCTTCTTCATGTCAGCTGGGTTACCAAAAATCTAATTGATTAGGCCTAGCAGCCAAAAGGTCCCAAATTCCATGCTCAGGCCATTAGAGAAAGGGACTTGGTGTCTCAGTCTCAGGGGAAAGGAAGCAGTCTGGAAGCTCAGCACTCCTGAGTTTATAATCAGAGATCTGACAGTGCATTGGCATATGATTTTAGGCATGTAATTTAATCTCCCTGCTTCAACTTGCCTTTCCTTTCTCTCTAAAATGGGAGTAACATGTACAGCTTCATAGGAGTACTGAGGATTCTGATGATGAAAATTGTTAGGTCTCCCTGCATTTTGGCAAATTAGGTTGAAGCCATCATCACGGCAGTGTGCGTGCACAAGCCAGACATTTTGTATGTAGCAATGAAAGCAATCTCAATGGCAGCCAAGTACAGCTGTAGTTCTCTCACACAATGGTGTGAACAGGGAGCCTTGGGTATACTTGGGGAAACTCCAACATAGAGCCAAACTAACCTACATGTTACCTAGGTTAGTCAGCAGACATATTTCCACTTCCCCTCTTTGCCCAGCCCAATCTTGCCTAGGCACAAACATAAGTTTAAGAAAAGGATTCTGAAACGTGCTGTCAAGTGTTCTAAAGGTTTAGTCAAGCAGTGCTGTTTTTAAGCTGAGATAGTTACTGGCAGCACAACAAGCCTTCTCCTCCAGTGATTAACCCAAGCATTAATATAGGCCATAAACTTCTTTGTTATCAGTAGAGAAGAAATATTAATTAATAAATCTGTAATAAATAGACAATTGCCTCTCCAAAGGGGCAAACATAATATCAAGATGAGATTGGAGCCAATTCCTTGTACTAACTGTTTGGCCTGTTTAAATGCTTAGTGGCCATTAGGGAGAGACATGCACTTTGTGTCCTTGCAGTACAGCAAGGGGGTGATTTCTGAGCTTCTAACCTGTCGTTTTAATTGGTGCAGTGTACGTGGCTTATGCACGGATAACTGTGGGCTAGCGGGGCTGAATTTCCCTAGCGTCAAAATGGGATAACCTGAACAGCTTTGATGGGAGCATTGTCTAAGTTGCTCCAGCATCCTGCAGCACTCCACTCCCCACACCTGCTCTCCAGCACACTCAGCTGTCTCTGAGTCCCTGTCTCGGCTGATCATGCCAGAGAGTGCACGCGCATGTGTATATACAATGGAGTGCAGAACTGTAGGATGCTAAAGGACCAGCAAGCCCTTATTATATTCCCTGGCTGGAGACTGAAGGTGTCTGAAAATGGGACAAAATAGTTCACTTGAAGAAACGAATGGGATGCCTGGGACAGGTGCTTTTAAAACAGGACTGTCCTGGTGACAGTAGGACATATGCCACCCTACCTTGGGCCTGCAAAATGATTTTGCTGTACACACACCTCTCTCTAACGGAGAAACAGGGGATAAGGAACATTACTACTGTTAGCGCCAATGGCCCAAGACGTGGAGCTGAAAGACCAAGCATGTGTGTATAGAGGAAGTGTCAGTACTAGCCAGTTTGGTGACAAGCTCATTGGAAGAAAAACATCTGAAACGGAATCGGATTTCATACCATGCAAAGCCACGCAAGCAAGACATTATAAATATTTGCAGAGAAAGTCCCACCTTCTTCACCCTCCTCAAATGCTGGATTAACCAGTCCAGGCTCCGCTGTCCCTAGAGATACAACAGCTGCCATAGAGCTTTCTGCCACCAATGACGACCCTCCATTTGAGAGACCTGGCTCTTTGGCAGCACTTGTGTCCACACTGATAACAGGCTCTTCCTTCCCTTTGGAGTGGGGATTCTTTCTTCTTTCTAGTTCAGATCTGTATTTCTTGAAGCCAAGACACCTAGAGAGGGATTGGAGATCAGCCATTCAACACAAGCCATGACAATCGCTGTTTACACTATAAACCTATCACACAAGTGTGTGTGTGTTGGGGGGGGGGGGGGGGGGTGACGTGACGTGACAGTGTTTCCAGACAGAAGCTGGAAGTTGTGTCAGCCACTCAATTTGCAACAGTTGGTGCGAACAGAGATTCTTTCACGCTGGGGCCTCAAATTGATACTGAAAAGACAGAGGTGTGGAAAACTGGAAAGCAGATTTCCTCATCAAATTGTTTTAATACATCTGAGAAAGGGACAGTAGAAAGGGGCGTTCTTCTTTTCAAATATTTACCATTCTAGCCCTACGGCTCCCAGTGAAGGCGAGAATACATTTTCCAAGGATAAGCAAATACTTACATTGGCTCCAAAAGAGCAGAAGGATTAAGTGCATGAATTATACCTTTGAGTAACAGTAGTCATGATTCTGACATTCAAGGCTTCACTGGAAACTACAGTTCCTACCAAACCCAAAACACACAAGAGGACTGAGTTTGCAGAGACTGATCTGTGGCAGGATGCTGTGTCAGGGGGATGGGGGGGATACAGGTGATACTGCCTGCCACCCCACCTCCTCTCTGGGGTAGAGCCGTGGCATGAGGAGAGTGGCAACAGAAGCTATGGCAGCAAGGTAGAGCTGCGGCCCAGCCCACCAGCTGGCAGTGGGAGAAGGCGAGAGCAGTGTGCCCCACCTCTCCCCCCATCAGTGAACTCCTTGCACTGCTGGTGGCATGGCTGGCATAGGGGGGTCCGGTGGCAGTGGCAGTAATGAGTCTCACCCCCCCTGTTCTGCCCTCCCATGCAGAGTCCCGCCTGCAGGGCCACAGAGGTGGCTTCTGCCTGTGCCAGTCCAGCCAACCTGCAGCCCCATGCCCTCTGTGGGTGCACAGATCTGGGGGGGCAACATGCCTTTCCATGCCCCACCCTACTCACCACACACACCCCCTGCCCCACACAGTGACTTTGGGGTGAGGGGCATTGGCAGGGTCAGGGGGCTGTTATCTACTTAAACTGTGTACTGGCTCGGGACTGGCCATCGATGTTTACAAATGGGTCCTGGTACAATGAAAGTTGAGAACCACCGACCTAAAGAACCTTTTAAAATCCTCTTTATTCACAGAGAGGCCAAAGATTGCTTGAGCAAGGCTATTTTCCTCAAGTGCCTGAAAGTAGAGCCTCCAAATAAGCGAGTCATACTAAGCCTGCAGCTTGAAAAAGCTTGCTCCGGTTCTGCTGTCCTCATGTTATAGCAAACAGGATATCTCTTGCCCTTTTATAAGCACAGAGCTCAATACAAAACAAAAGGCAAACCCAGCCCGCAGCCACACAACAGCCAAGCCATCAGAACAGTACGGAAGCAGCAGGTGCTGGAGAACAAACTGCTGTTACCAGCCTCGATAAGAAACAGGGTTGCACGGGTGAATTCAGAAGCATCCGATTCTGTTTACTGCTCATCTGAAGAAAAGCCACTAGGAAGGCCGGCTGGCAAAAGCCTCAATAGTAGCTTTTCCATTCTGACCTGTTAAACTGGCCTGTGCTGCCTAGCCCAGTCGTGCTGCCCTTTGCAATGATGCAATAAATGAGTCTTCAGACAGCTCCACCACATATTTCTTCCTCACTCTGACCTTTGAGTTTCGGCTCCTTCCTCTTGTTTGTTAAAGTCCAAACCACAATGAAACTCAAGTCTAACCGTGAGCTAGGACTGCATTTAAAGACAGCCTTGCAGGGAACAGCTAACCACTGCAGAAGGTGTTGGTGGCTTAGCAGAAGACTCTCCTCCCTGAGTCAGTGATATCATTATGTCAGTGCCCAACATAATGATATCCTCCCAAATAACCAAGTATCCTGTATCATTCAGGGCATGATCACTGTAGAGGTGTTTACTGAAGTATCCTGCTCTCATTCCACTTTGCATATTGCATTCTGGCTCCTTCAGTTGCTTCGGAGTTTCACCTCTGCTCATATTTCTTCCTGGTTGCTCTATTCCCCTGTGCAAGGTGGCCTACGGACTCCTCCCTGAAGTAAAAACCAATCAAGCTGCTCATTTGCATGCACTTTATATAAACCCAGTTTCCAACACACATGTTTTCTAACAAACTGTACGTGCAGGAATAGCCCTATTGGCCATTTTATTATGACTAATGTTTAGGCATCTGATCTACTGCACTCGTAATACTTATGAAGCCAGACTGCAGAGACCTGCATTCACATCCTTTCTCCTCCACTCAGGGTCAGACAAATCTCCATATTTGGGGTCAGGGAAAAATTTTACCCCATGGTCAGATTGTGGGGGGTTTTGCCTTCCTCTGCAGCAAGGGGTATGGCCTTCTTCCTGGGATCTCTTGAGCATATATTAACAACCTTTTCAGAAAAAGGACATTGCCTGCCCTGCCATGGTCTCCCTGTTTTACCTGTGGCAGGTTAGGGTATTATGTCTTGTGTTGTGTCAGGGTTGACTAGTTTTGCTAAGGGGTTAGACAATGGATTTGTATCGGATGATGTGGATAGGGATGATCATGCCTCATGCAGGGGGTTGGACAAGATAACCTATGGAGGTCCCTTTCAGCCCTTCTCTATGATCTGTGATCTTACAAAGTGCAAAGACAAAGGTCAGGAGTTTCTAGGGCGTCATGGCTCTCTCAAATGCACAGTGGTAGCTTAGGACAAGATCTGTAAGGGCACTGTATGCAGCTAAATGTGGACTTAGGTAGAATCTAGACACTTAAGTCCACAAAGCAATCCATGGGCTGCCAAACCCATTAGGCACCAAATTCATTCTACATTTTACTCCTGACAGTTTCTTTGACATCTCAAACTTCAACCCCTGCCTGTGCGAAGAAGCACCCTGTTTTGAGCAGCTGAGCACCGAACTCCGCGCACAGAAGTCCAAAACTGAGATGGATCAGCTCGTAGGCAGTTCTCCGAGTTACTTAAAAAAAATATAAAAATATATCTAATGACTCATACAAAATGCATCAAAAACAGGGCTCAGAACCCAGGTCCTCCTTCTTCTAGCCTTAACTCTTGGCCAACCGATAGACTCCCTCAAGTTTGTTTTCATTCTGGCCATCGGACTTCTGCACTTTTGGTAGATAAAGAGACTAGATTTGGATACCTCTTACGCAGCTGAAGGAAGGCACAAGCAGTCCTAGTCCTGCAGAAGCAAAGGACAGGTACTGCTTTATAAATTCTGAAATCTCAAGTTGTTGGTGTTTAAACACCTGGAGAGAGCACTTCAATAGGCACTATAGATTCTAAGGATAAACACTGAAGTCCTTGATGACTGGATAAAACTGTAGCTGTCATCGCTACAAGGGTCCAGGGAATATACAAGCAGCAAGATTTTCTGGCAAAAGCCCCTTCACTTTATAGTTGGGAGAGGCATTAGTCAAGCTTTCAGGCACAAAATGTCCTTCTGCAGGCTTATGCAAGAAACCAATCATCATCTTCTAAAACTCTCCCTCCCTCCTGCCCTCAGTGACACTACACAACTAAGCAGGAGGATGTCAGAAGAACTGAGAAGTCACCTTCTCTGGAGCAGGGCAGGCAAAAGGGATTAGTTTAAATAAGAAATTATTATATATTCAAAAAATCCAAAAGAAACAAACCCAGAGACATACTTTCTGCTATACAGCAGAGTCAAAACTACCGTATTAAAAAAAAAGGCTTGGATAAGACAGGAAGGATTTGCCTAGCACAGTCATTACCTTACAAGGCTCCCATTTTTTTCCCCCTTTGGTATTGTTATAGACCAACATGATGTTTCAAATCTACCGTGTTACCTGCTAACAGAATATGCTGCCACCACAACTCTGCCTTTGTTTACGGGAAGGCTTGTACCCGGCTCCGTTCAGAACGATCGTTAACGAGGAACAAAGGTTACTTCCAGCAGCAGGGAAAGAACCCTTTGTTGTGCACGCTTTTCTAAAACCACAAAGTTTTGTCTGCTATGAGCCAAGCTACTTGGCAGTGAAAACACCATACACCTGTGCTGAGAAATCCAATGAAAAGTCAAATTCTCTTTC
>NW_005842548.1:681539-682751 GCF_000455745.1 Alligator sinensis
TCCCCAGGAAAGAGGGAGGGAAGACGACAGAATTATAAATAGGTGGCTTTAGTGACTGCATAATGCGCAGGTTGGAGGGACTTTCCGTCTTTAGTTCAGACTTGTGCATTGCACATCTTACTTGGACCAGTTCAACTTACAGAATTACCCAATCCCTTTTCTCCCTTCTCCAAGACAATACTCAGGAGACTGCCACTGTGAATCTGGTATGTTTGTAACAACTTCCAAGGTAGCCAGTGCCCAAGATCTGCGCTATAAAAGGATCCCTGTGTTCACCCACACTTAACAGTACATTCAGTTGCTTTTGGCTACATCTTCAACAAATAGTTCAACCTTCTTATCCTTGATACAGTCACTAGCCTCCCAAACTATGCTTCCTAATTACTTAATCAACACCAGAGACCCGGTTTTCCCTGATAAAAAAAGTTGCAAATTCTCTGATTAAAACCCCCAAACCTGTGATTAAAATAAAAGGCCACTATATGTATATGTACACCCACAGCCCCCTGCCTGCCCCAGCTGCCAGGGACCCAGGTCTCCCTGCCCCCCAGCAGCAGACGAGCCCTGGCTGCTGCCCACAGGAGGCAACAGCTGCTGCAGTGGAGCAGAGCATGGAGTCTGCCCCCACCCCACCCCCCGGGCTTGGGTAGGGGGTGCTCCCGTGCCCCCAGATCTGTGCGTGAGGCAGGCTGCCCGCTGCGACTCAGGCTCCCCACCCTGCTCCCCTCCCCTGGGGCCTCTGCAGCCCAGCAGGTGCAACCCAGTGCTGCAGGGCAGAGCAGGGCCAGGCAGGGAAGCTCCTTGCCACTGCAAGCTCTGCGCTGCCCTGGCAACACGTCCCCTGCCTGCACAGCGGCAGCGGAGGCAGCGGTGTGGGGTTGTGCCCTTTGCTGCTGCCACACGGGCAGGGGAAATGTCACCAGGGCAGCACGGAGCTCGCAGCATCAAGAAGCTTCTCCGTGCAGCCCTGCTCTGCCCTGCGGTGCTGGGTTGCACCCACGGGGCTGCACAGGCCCCTGGGGGAGGGCAGCAGGGCAGGAGCCCAAGCCCACAGTGAGAAGCCTGCCCTGTCCCCGGCCCGTGCACAGATCTGCGGGGCACAGGTCCCCCATCTCCTCGGGAGCGCGCACAGCGGTGGGGAGCCAGCCCACCCATGGCCCTGTCCCACTCGCCGCTGGGGCCCTGCGGCCACGCTTCCAGCCACACACCCCC
>NW_005842548.1:682824-698452 GCF_000455745.1 Alligator sinensis
CCGCCCCCCAGCCTTGCCTGCAGGAGCTGCTCCCCAGGCTACCTGGTGGCCATGTGCATATACATGCACATGGTGCCCCCTGTCAGACTGCCCTCCTCCCGCTCCCCCAGCCCACTGCAGGCTGCAACTCTATCAGCCTGTAGAGAGCTCTTTGCAAAACTGCAATAGCCACGGGTTTCTGTGTTAAAATGAAACATCTGCATTTTCCTCAGGTAAAGGTGGAAATCCACATTTTTCTCCATTCTTCCATGGGAAACAGAAAACCCAGATCCCTGGTCATCACCCTCCTCACTTTCAGACCCCTCCCTTTTTCGTTTCCATCTGGTGTTCCCATTTTAATTTAGCTTATTAACTCTTTCGAGAACTAGTCTCTCTCTGTCTCCAGTAAAAACTGCAATGTGGGAGTCATTTATATAAGCAATTGATGGTAACATTACATAAACACACATGCACCTGTTCTGTAGATGAGCTTCCAGCTGACACCTCTGCATGGTCTCCTGGCATAGCGTGTGGAAAGGACAGAGGACAATCAGCTTATCCAACAGGTTCCTTACTAGAAGGCTGGACTTTCGACAATGCTGGAAGCACAGTTTTTTGCGATCCATGGGGCAAAAATTATGCTCCTGCATGAAGTTCTCAAGGCACCTGAAACAGTACGTGTGTCCACACGGGGTATCCATAGGGTGAACCAAAGGCTGAAGGCAGATATGGCAAATCAATTCATCATCCACTTCATCCTGGAAATTATAAAGATGATTTTCTGATAACAGGTGAAACTGGCCACATTCAGGACAAAGTTCACTCATTTTGGAGACCTGTTCTTCTGCTGTAGGGTCAGCCATGATGTCCAGCATAAAGCAGCAGTGAGGCAGGAGAAACAAGTCTGCCAATTTAAAGAGCAGGACCGGTGATCTTACAGGATTCCTTTAATGAGAAAGGGAGAGAGAGACTTAATCAGTCAGCTATCTAAGATGCAAGCTTAAAAGGCCAATGTCTATCTAGTTAATTAAAAATAAATGTAATATCAAGTTGTACATCTGTCCCAAGTTTCCCTGCCAATTTCTGTGACACCCCCTTCCTCCGTAACTATGGGAAAGACCTACTCAGATAATAAGAGAACAGAAGGCTCTGACACAGCAAAGCGCTCGAGCGCGTATTTAAGAACTTTGCTGAATTGAAACACGAACGACTACGCAAGGAAAATGCGAACACCGACTAGATACCATTCTGTCAGATGCATCAACTCAACAGACTTTACATATACTGTATATTAGTTATAATGAGTGTTGCTGGCCATAACGCAGGACTATGAAAGGTAAAGAGCTGAGACAGTAACTTAAGAGTGACCATTTTCTTGTCTGGCATTCTGGATGCCACTGAACATACTTGTTTTAAACGGCAGGTCTGGGAGGTACTGGGGTGAGGAAAAGAAGAGTAAAAGGAAAAATATTTCCTTCCTGCTAGTTCTGCTGCCTTCTGGCAAGATGCAGGGCTCACGGTGGCGGCAGCGTTCCCCCACGCTGCCCCCACGGTGCGCCCCACAGCTGACATCACTGCCGGGCTCGCAATGGGGACAACGCTGGCCCGCTGAGAGAGTCCTGCAGCTCACAAGGCTCGCAGCAGTGGCAGTTGTCCCTGCTGCCCTGGCTGCCAGCCCTGCAGCGGGGGCAGCATTCCCAGGGCTGCCCCTGTGGTGAGCCTCGCAGACCACGGGCTCGTGGTGGGGGCAGTGTGGGCAACCGCTGCAGGCAACACTGTCCGTGCTACTAGCCCCGTCAGCTGTGGGAATTGAAGCCGCAGGGGCCTGGGATCATGATCTGTCCCAGGCTGGATCCCAGGCTCCCCCTGCACCAGTGACAAAGTGCAATGGGATCCACAATCACACTGCCTGCCGTGTACGTGTGGCATGGCAGGAGGCACAACTGTGTGGATTGTGCGTTAGAGTCCATTGTGCTTTTACCTGCATGCGTAGTGGGGCCCTAGGAGGCCATTTGCCCCCTCCCTCCCCTGCTAGCAACCATTAAAACCATATAGCTCATTTCATAATGTCTCCAAAGTGTTTAGTGGCATTCTTTATTCTCCTTTATTTTGAGACCGATTCAGCTAATGGGTCAAACTTTAGAAGTCACTGGAGCTGCAGCTCCTCAAAACTAATGGAAATGCACCATGTTTTAATGCTCATGTTTTAATGCTGCCCATTACAGCTACATTTGAGATTGTTCTGAGCCTGCCAACAGATTTATTGCTTGGCAAGCAAGGATCAAGTTCTCTCTCTCTCTAAAGAACCATCTGGCAATTTGCACAATACAACCAGCCATATGGTGCTGCATGAGGCTGGAATCCTATCTAATGCAATTCCTTAAAATATTTATTTAAAAATGAATAATAAGGCATGAGATTTCCAATATTAACGACAAATGCGAGGGGGAGGGGAATGAAAGAATGCAATTGGTTCTGTATTGGGAAAAGATGTCAGGAAGCGATTCCTATCCCAGGAGGCAGGGAAAAAAATCTAAGAGAGGATGGGTGCTGGCCCACACCATTGCCTGGATGATGCAGCGAACAAGGGTCATGCTCAGAAATGATCCACAACTGGCATCCAAAATCGGTCAGGGTTTCTTGCACACCACTCCAATTAATTGTCAAGCCTGCAAGTCAGCTATGTGGTTAAAGGGCTAATGTATCACAAAAAAAAAAAAAAAAAAAAAAAATCAGTCTTTTTGTTCCTATTTTTACTTTGGAATGCCAACTGATTCACTTCAAAAAGGCCAGCAGCATTCCCGTCAGGGTGCCAGGTTCCTGGTAGTTGCAAGGTAGGAGTGTTTTCCTCCTCCTGCTGTATGGCAATCAGGCAGTCTCTCCCCGTTGAGTAATGCTTACATGCAGTTCAAGTGTTTTGTTAAGGTCTTTTCTTTACTTTGGGAAGGGTTAAGTCACCTGAGGAGGACAACATAATTCTAGACAAAATAAGAAGCATACTTCAGATAACAGCAGAAAGTTAACAAGATACAAGTAGATGCAGGGCAATTCAAGTCTCTGGCATTCCCACGCCCCAGCATTTTAGAAATGTTCCTTCACTTACAGCAGGCAGGCACATATCTGAAGCAGAGGCTTTTTTGCCATAGCTTATATATCAAAGCACAATTATCTTAAGCTAAAAAGACAGTGTTTCAGCCCAACCACAAAGGCTAACAAAACTAAATAAATAAATTTCTCAAAGCTAAATAACTGTCAAATTAAACACCATTGGGGTTTGTAAGATACGTTGTAATAGTTGCATAAAATATGTTGGTAGGTGATTAAACATTTAATTTCTCCCTGCTAGTTTTCCTGATACACTACTTGATACCAGGCCTTTCCATTATTTATCCTACCATCTTCATTCTTTGCTCTTTGTGCTGTAAGCTTAGGAGAGGAATCTCATGTCACTTCAAGACTATCACAAGATAAAAATATCACATTATTTCTATTCAGTTCAGATACTGAAGTGTAGTCATTTATAATCCCTGTGTTAATCTCAAACCCATGTTTTTTTTAAGGTTTCAGATTTAAAAATAGACAAGTCTGGCGTCAAGTTGCCCAAGAACACCAAGTGTTGAAATAAGATCTCTTATGTCATTGTCTCCTCAATGAAGAGGAAGTTGCTGCAAACTTCTGAGAACTTCAGCTTGACACGTTAGTGATGAAGCCTGGTCCACACCCATCAGCAAGACAGTAGTTTGTGAACAACACTACTGAAGGCAGCAGGCTGGAACAAGCTTGCCATTTGTTCAGTGATTCAGTCAAAAAGATGTTCATTATAAGGAAAATGGCTAACAGGTTATTCAGCAGATAGGACTGAGTTTTTTGCTCCACTAAAAGTGTCTGGACAGTGGGCGATTTCAGCACGGTGAGCCTGAGTCTGCTCTTGAACTAATTTAAGTACGTTGGCTGAAATGGAGTTAATCAATGGTATAAATCAGTCAGGCTCGGTCATCTTAGATTCCGGTTCTCAAGATATAATAGTCCGTAAGTATGTCTAGTCATTATGGCCTCTATCCAGTTTAAACAGTTTGCTCTATGAGCCTAGCCACCTCCATCTCACACCACTTCGTCTCATTTCTGATACCATTCCTCCTCTTCCTTCACCCCAACAATTCCACCTTCAGCCCCCCTTCACTTCCTTCCCAGGCTTTGACTCTTTTGTTTCCCTCAGTTTATACCTAAAGCTAGTATGTCAACCTCAGCATTACTCACATCTCTTCCTAGGACTTACTCTTCCCTCGGATGATAACTACAGCTGTCAAGTGTCTTCACCTCAACATAAGGAAAGTGTCTTATCTTTCTATATAACACATATTGAGGAAACCACACAGATGCAGCTGGGTCCCAAATATATCCACAGCTAAATTAAGGTCTAACATAGGTACTGCTGTTCTGACTGGTTTCTGACTGCTGCTAATGGTGTTCACTATGTCCTCTACTACAATTAATGTGATATTGCCCTATACCCTACTAAGCAAAATACTTCTTCTAGCTTTCCCATATTCATCACATCTTGTGTTTTACTAGCGCATGAGGTCTCCAGAAAGGATCTTTATCTTTAAGGGATCAAATACACTTTAAAGAACTGATATTTCTATTTTCTGTATTGTAACAAGGAGGAAAAAGAAGAGTACAGGTTTTCTTTGATTATCAGGCTGTCTGTCCCCCAGCAAAGCAAGACTATTGTTAGCAGTGCATCTGCCAAGTGACAGTTCTTCCAGCATTCTGTGTACAAGACGTACACCCACTCTCTGGGCATATCTATAGTATTATAATGCTATTAGTCATTATGTAGTATGCCAAATATCACATAGACAATGAAACTCCAGTACTGTCTATGAGCAATTCAATTCAAACTCCAATAAACCTTTAAATTTAACACGTGCTGACTAAATACCTCTTATGATCTGGGTGTCTACAATACTTTAAAAAGGCAGGCTAGTGTGCAACCCCTTTCCAGTGTGTTAAAGCAGACAGAACTATTCTTATCTAAAAAGAAACCACAGTAATCATGGTAAAAACATCCACAGTGGTTGTTCATGAAGTATCCAGATATTAAAGCATCGTTGTCTGCAACCTGTTACCCAGATTACAGCTAACCTTGTGGGTAGGTTACAGATAAAAAGCAGAAACAGCTCCACAGCCTAACATTTTATTTGCTGCCACTCTAAAACACAAAACCAAACGTTTATCCCAAAGTCTGTCTGGCTACTTATGACAACACAATGTAGATTCTCACCCATCTCTCAAGTCTCCCCAGCTGGTATAGGAGGAAGGTGGCATACAGATTGGCTGCAGGTCTCAAATTTCCTGAGTTTTCCAAATTTTCCTCCAACCTATGCCTAAAAATGTATAGATGGCTAGTTCTAATAAACGATCTTTGATTGGTTTTATTTAAATGTCTTTGTTTCAATGAAACACTGACTTTTCCAGTATCAGTACAACCCATGCTCCTCATATATAGCTCAACCATAGGTTAATTTACAGGACCAGAAGGGCAAAATACACATCTATCAACGGTGTTTATAAGGCCTCATTTATCATGGTATGAGCACCTGTCAATCACCAAATGATACTGCAGTCCTAATCACAACATCTCTGTGAGATGGTTACTTCTTACAGGTTACAAGGTTACCTGTAATCTGGGTAACTGGTTGCAAATAATGATGCTTTAAGTCAGCAGTTCCCAAGCTGTGGGTCACAACCTCAAATGGGGTCACAACATCAGCAGATGGGATTGTGGGGGTGGGAGGCTGTGGGGCCACAAATGGGGAAAAGTTTGGGAAGCACTACTTTAAGCACTGCTCTATGTTATAGATGCAGAAGTCAGGCAAAGAAAGGCTATGTGGCTTGCCCAAGGTCAAACAGGAAGTCTGTAGCAGAGAAAGGAGTGGGACCCATCTCTTTCAAGATCCAGGTCTGAGAATCTATCCAAAAAAACCCCAATAACTGCTGCATAACTATGCTCTTTAGAGCAAGCACACACATGGTGAGGCTCTACACCACCTTATATTATGAAATTAAGGAATGTATTGTATTGTTCATCTTCAGTGAGATAAAGCCATAAAACAGAAGTGAATTACTTTAGTTATACCTACATAATGTCTATACCATTTTACACTTCAGAATTCTCCCGCTGAGGGAAGGGAGGACAGAATGACGACTACTTTGTAAGACTAAATTACAGTACTTTTTATATGATGAGAAAATATTTTGGTAGCTTTGAAGTATTATGTTGCTGTGTACCTACAGGGATGTGCTTACATGTATATTGATTGGCGTCATGGAAAGCCCCAAGCTAAACATTAATTTGGGGATATCTAACTACACACAACATATGCCTCAATTACATAAACCGTGGAATACTTTACTGCACTAATTATGCCACTGATTATGTTTCTGAGTACGTTTCCCCTGGGAGACTGGAAATACAGCATTCCAAACAAGAGCTACAACAATTAATCCAGTTCCTTGGGTGGACCCAAGGAAACCCAAAACATGATGGGTTGGTTGTAATCATGGATATGTGTATGAAGTTTCTGGAAAGCTCAGATTTTTACTGTCTGTTCATGTCAAAGAGGCAAGGAAAGCACCATGTGCAACTAAAAATAATGAACCCAGTGCCCCAAATGGGACTGTACAAAAGGGTGGAAAAAAGATAGTTATGAAATGATTCTGGAAATCAGTTTGTACAAAAATTTTTAAAAAGATGAATATGGTGGGGGGAGGGGAAATCAGAACTATACACATTTTCACACTTAGCACAAATGTAGCAAATACCTCTCTCCATTTCAAACGACATTTTCACATTCAGAAAAAGGGACTGGTTTCATGTAAAATGCAGTTATCACTCAGGACTGAATGTTTTAAATATTGTGGCTAAGCTATATCATAACCCTGGCTAAGTTATAGTTGTCCTGTTCAGGGGAATTTAAAAAATAAGTTTGGTCAGCCAGGAGTCAGGACTGAGGATCAAACCCAAGACCAGTTTCTCCATTAATTCCAGCATTCTGTTGCTCTTGAATATTCTCTGGTTGACACTGCCAGAGGTTAAACTACCAGAAGTAAATGCACAAGGCAAAGTTGCTGTAAGTTGTGTGTGTTTGTAGAGCTAAATAAAAGGTGACCTTTCGATAATTAACATCTCCTTCATACCATCTGACCAGATGACTGGGCTGCTCTGTTTTGAGTCTGGGTGTTCCAATCAGAGAAATCAAAGTTAGCATTAGTATGCTAGCTTAAAGGGACACTGTCCATTTAACAATCTGATATCTGTCCCAACATTTTTTATCACCTACATAACTACTAGGATTTCAGTAAATAAATGGGATTTACAAAAAAAATAATCTTCTCTAGCTTCTCAATCTATTCATTTAGCAGAACTTTGGGTATGGTCATTTTCTGCTGTTCGGGAATTTTTCACACAGCAACAAGTAATTATTTTCTCTACCAGACTATTAAGAAAATGCGACTGAAATACAATAAAAATGATGGGGAAAAATAGGGACACATGTAACACCTACAAGCACTATTCTCTTATACTTAAAATTTGTTGAGACTTCAGAATTAGTGTGTCCATTAAACATAATTCTCCAGTGTGTTAGCCTGGTATAACTGGCTAATGCAAACAGAAGAGTTTACAGGAACAAAGTTGGAAAGCAAGAGTCTGACAGGTTAGAATAAAAGGCAAGGTAGATTTGCCATAGTCCAAATTGGGACCCCAGTTCATGATTACACACAAATGCTTTGCACAGAATAAGGATGTAATTAAGTACATGCTAAAGGTGGAGGTGTAGGCTTCTTCCCTACTTTAATTATATAAATCCAGCAAACTGGTTAGAAATATGTGAAGGGAATGAAATTAAGCCAAAGGGATGATTTTTTTTTCCTTTCACGTGCTCTGATGTTACAGTACATGTAGTTCTACTGATTCAGTGAAGTTACTCCTCACTTACACCAATGCAAGTGAAAGGTGAATTACATCTTATCTACAATACTGAATAGTTAAGTCATTTACGTGAGCATCTCGCCAGCCAGTATTATGCCAATTTTATAAAATTCAGTACATTCCCTTAGGCAGCTCCAAAGAACAAAAAATGGGGACCCAATCTGGCTCAGCACGGTTGTAGCACGGCCAAAGTAACTCCCTTGACTTCACTGGTTTTAGGCAGTAATGGCATGCATGTAACAGACCAGAAACTGGCTCAGGCTCCTTCAATGCCCGGTGTTATAAAAGTGCTGAAACTGTGTCACCGCTTCTGTTGTATACATCCTCCTCCCACATTTAGACTGTTCAATGAATATTCTCCCTAGAATGAGCTGTGCAACATGAATCCCCCCCAAATGACGCATGGTTTTGTTCAATGTGAGTTGCACACTTTTATTTTTTTTATGGCCTGTAACAAATTTAAAATCTTTGCAAAAGAAAGAACTCTTTGACTTGTAGGACTGGATTCTATATAAATGATTAGTGCCTCTGCCTTCCTAGAGAAGAAACAAACTGGAGATGGCAGATAATGGAAGGCTTAGAAGCTGGCAACGGCACTTTGTTTCTTTCGTTGCCATGGTTTTCTTAATGTCCGGTTCTTGGACTAGTTAACGGCACTGAGGCACAATAACTGGAACCAGACAATCCAGTGACCTAACATTCTAAAGCAGGACACGACACCTGATTTTCATCTTAATTAAGTCAATCAAGTTACAGTGACGTCTATATGTTCCCAGTTTACATCCATGTAACACCCTACCTTCAAATTAATATTGTCTGGGAAATGTACCCAGATGGATCCCCTCCCATTTCAGCTTTTCACAGAGAGAAATACATACTTACACACATCTAAATACATTCACCCCAAAGATGTAATAGGTTCCTCATGGGCCTAATTCAACAGAATTCCTTTGTAGTATAAAAGCATTAGAAGGTAAGGATGGGTGGGAATGCAGTTTAACTTGTGACAACTTTAATTCGGTGGATGTGCAGAATGAATGCAAGTTAAATGCCAGCTAAATAGAAGTGGGTATAAGTGTAGCAGGAAAACCTGCTAGCAGGTTGCTGTATCATAGTCCCACTTTACACCAAAGCACCTTGTCCTGTGTCCTGCTTCCGTGCTTTTTCTGCTGGGCCCACCCCGACTGTCCCCCTCAGCACGCAAGGTACTTATGTTCATACCAATGAAATCCCATATTTGTGTAGCCCCTTAAAAATAAAACTGATGTCACTGCTCAGTTTGGCCCAGAGACTCCAGTGGGAATTCCATCCGGTGACAGCAGATGCAAGCCGTCTTGTGTGTAAGAGTTAGCTTTTCTGTTCCATCTGCTAATCTTTTCTCCTCACTCTCCTGGAAATTAAACATCACCCGAGGCTGCCATTCCAACCTTAAATTGATGTTTGTGCAAGTAAGTGGTTTTGTACAGGAGAAAAAGAAAAGGAATCCAATGGTGTAATTTTAGGATCAAGGGTCTAATCTGTGATTAATAATTAAGGCTTTTCCTGCAATTAAAGCACAAAGCAAGACTAGAAGATCTGAAGTTAAGACTCACACTTCATCCAAGTAACTGGCAGAGTAGCTACCTTTCAAGGATCTGGCATGCTTTTGAGAAGAGGTGGAGACCACATCTCCCAGATGTATAGGAACAACAGGCATTCCTAATGCACAACATCCTGTGCGTCTGTCCACAAATCCCTTCCTTGTTTATAAGAGGAAGATAATTCTCAGTCAGTGCCACAGTTGGTAGGATCATGCATAGCATGCAGTGTGCTGAGGCAGGTCTCTGGCATGTGCCTTCATACCAGTCCAACTTTATATGGTTTTTCCCCAGGTGACTGCAATAGTTCTAAGTTCAGATCTGGGTGCTCCCTATTCAATCCAGGTGAGAAGAAAGCATTGCTTTCCATTTACATAATTATTCTTGAGGCCTGCATGACCTCCTCATATTATACAACTGTACTGGAAGTTAGGTAACTTTTTAATAAAACGCATCATTTAAAAATCCTTAACTATGATCCACTGTAATAAATCAGGGAAAGTACAGAGTTCTGGGTAAGGGGGTAGTTAGAGAAAGCAGCACAGTAAAGATCAAGAAGGCAATTCCCATCCTGGTTTAAAAGAATTTTTCATTACCGAGAATTTTAAAAAGAGCCCATCAAACCATTAATCTATGCCCAATCATTACCTAATGTTGCTTCTGCTGATTATATGGTAATTCTGTAATCAACTCCTTGCATCTTATAGGGAAATTCTAATAGAATTTAATAGGGTTGATAGCGCTTGATAGCTTAATTAAAAAAAAAAAAAACTATTTTCTGTAGGCTTTTTAAAATAGAAATCCTGTAATACTATCCTATAGGAAAGTAAAGGATACAGCTTAAACTACCAATAGAAAGTTTATTTCCTATAGCACTTTTCCCATAGGGATTCATTTATCAGCACAAGCGAGCCAGCCATGAAATTGCATGGATTGTCTCTGCCCTAGCTTTGAATACGATGCACGTGAAGATAAATTTACCCAGCACAGCATTATGAAACACATTCCAATTAATGTTATGGCTGTGTGTAGAGATGTCACCTGCTAGATTATCCTGCAGTAAAGTCATAAAGCAGTGAAGGAAGTTGAAAGTAAAATTCTAGTTTGGCTACACCCATGCAAAATCTTGATTATCATCAGAGAACCAGCAGTTTGACCAAAGGTACATTCAGTGCATCTTGGATACATTAAGGACCAAATCCAAACTCAAAACAAACAGCCAAATAATAACCCAAGAATGCATGATACAGCTGACAAAAGAGGTTACGAAGATATCCTCTAGGCTCCCTCCAGCCAAGGTGCTCTTTTCATCAAATCAATCCTTCGGGCTGCTCTAATGCTGCATACTGCTGTCAATGGCAATGGTTAGTTGTGCCTAATTGATAAAACCACTGATGGTGGATTTATATCACCTGCTAATGCCCCTACATCTAGGATGTTTCATCAGGGTTAGGGCTTCTGGAGGTGAAGACCTGTGCTTGTGGTGTAAAGCAGCTGGAGAAAAATTCAGAGCTATCATTTTCAAGTCACCTAAAATCTATCCATCTAAAAAGATTTTGGTAGCATTGAAGTGATGCTGTAGCTGTGATGGTCCAGGAAATAAGTAAGAGGCAAGAGTCTGTGCGAGAGTTTCTATAAAAGATAACACCTGCAACAACTTCTCTAACTAAAAATGTTACATTTCAAAACTCCTCCCTGTTCTTGAGGTTCCCTAATGTCTTCTCTAAATCTGAAGAAGAAATTATTGTAAACTGCCCTGACTCTATTTATATGCTACTCTCTTCAAAAAAGAAGGGGGAAACAAGCAGCTTTTGTTTTAAAAAAACAAAATCCTAATACAGTAGGTACAGAAAAGACCTCCAGATGATCTAAACTGCCTTCCCTTGCATATTTACAGGCTGAAGAGCACAATAGTTACTTGCTTAAATATGCCGGGTCCTATTCTGTTCCCAGGTACACCTCTGCAATCCCACCAACTTCAGTATGGCTGCATCTATACCTGAACTCGCTCCTACAAGGTAAGAATTTTCTTGTTTCTTACTGATGTGTCAGTTCATGAGCACAGACACCCCCTACCTTAAATTTCCTCTTACTATGTTATTTCAGCTGTAAATGTTCTTGATCTTATCCTAATTTAAAGCTGTGCCAGGTGATATCAGAAACAGCTTTTCTGAGAAGCATTGTTATCCTACACTGTGTGCACATATTTACACTTTAAACCAAATATTTATCTTTAATTTCTCCTCCTTAAAAAAACTATAGGGCTTTCCTACCAGTTAAATGGTGGAATGATCATCCTGGAGACCGAAGTCGTCTCTTTATCCAAAACTCAGGGCAGAAACAGCATTAGCTTCCAGACCTTCACCTGCCAATGTGCTGCAAAGCCCAACTCACTAGAGCAGATGCCAGGATGAGAGGATAAACTTTCTTTAGGTCTACTCAGTCATTCATGACCCTTTCTACTAGGACTGCTAATCAGGTAGCCAAATGGTGACAACTGTCTTTACGGGGTTTTGGTCAGAGACTCTTGTCCATTAAATTTATTTCAGCTAGGACACAGAATGGACATCAGATGGTAACTTGGAATCCAGGTAATGATTTAAACAAGAGTTTTCTTGGACTAAAGTTCACAAGGCAGGCACTGACTTTGGTATTTCTGTACAAAGAACTAATACCAAACCTCTCCTTTTATCTGTTATTAAGATGCAACCTTTTTAATGTGTAAGAGCCTTTTACAACCTGGCCTGATACCATTTGTTCAGGTTCATGTAATCACTGCAGATGATTTGAAGTCTAGCAAACAAATTTAACTCCAAACACAAAAAGGAGCTCAACATTACTTTTTCCAAAAACCAAAAAAAACTACATTAGCCCATTTAAAGAACAATCAGCCAGCAACAATTTGCTTTTAAATGACAAGCCTGCTCTAGAGGTCAGGACAAACAGGTCTCAAATGGACATGCAATATCTTGATCTGAGACAGTAAAGCTGACTGGGACATTCTGGATCACAGGCTTCAACCCCATAGACAGTTCCTTGTTTGGACCCTGATCCTACAAATGTCTTCCCTGGGCAGTTCCTCAAGGTTACAAATACAGAAGCCCACTGAACTCAGCAGAGCTCTGCACAGGTACATGGGGCCCTTGCAGAGCCAGCTGCAAAATCAAGGACTCTGAAATCAAGCTTTGGTTCACTTCCAATTTTTTTTCCATGCTTCACCTTCATTTATTTTCTAAATATTGCCCCCAATCCTCTCTCTCAGCCACATTAACAATGCCTTCTATTCATGACTTCATAGATCTTCCCTAGCACCTGTTTCATATCTAGTGCTTTCATGCTTGTTGACTCTGGTCATTCCTCTAGCCCTCCTTTGAATTACTTGAACATTTACAGTATGAAAAGAAAACTTGCCAGATATTTCCATATTTTTGTGAACTGAGACAAAACTTCCTGTGCCAAACTTCAATCTAGGGTAACACTTGTTTTATCAGTTAGAAACCCCAGAACATAAGCTGATGTGGGGATGTCAAAAGTTAAGCAGCACTTCCTGCACAGACGCAACAATAAGTAGATGAGAGAAAAAAGTCAAATGAGGATTTTGTTGTTGTTTTGTTTTTTACAATATTTGGGCAACACATAAGCACACCTGAGAGACCACAGCTGCAAACTCTTTGGCAAAGCAGAGAAATCAGAATAAAATTATGCCTTAATTTTCTGCAGTTCCCATCTCAAAAAATAAAAAAAAAAAAAAAAAATCAATGCAGCTATTAGACAAGCTGAAAGAAAAGATACTAGAGTTCTGTGAAAATCCACAATAGTAAACATATTACAAACTACAGACATTTCAAATCATTTTTACAACCTGCTATTAAAATAAAATGAGAACTCTACTATCTTAAATTTGTAAACATTTACTTTATATTTAGGAAACTTAGCAAACTACTCAGTCTTGTATGCCCCACAATTTTTAATACCACTGGAACCATTATAGTATCAAAACATTTAGTTTTAAGCCACTGAGCTCTTCATTTTAATAGTAAGTTGCACAGAATGCATCTTAATCCATTTCATCAAGTTACGCATGAACATTGTGATTAAGAGTCTGAAATTAGAGAGGCCTCATGTTATCAGGCTCATTTGAGGCAAAATTAAAAACTTTATCTAGCCAACTTTCAAGATTTGTTTTTTCCTCCCCACCCTTCAGTTCTCATTTTTAGGTGTATTTTTAACTCTTCTACTCTCCATCTGTTTGAAGCTAAAAATCCATTTTCCTTACAGGCTGTCCTTCGTTATATCCAGTGGGTCTAATTCTCCACCCCATTACACTGGTTTTATGCCACTGTAACTGCATTAGTTTCAGCTGACTTATTTGTGTGCAATGGAGTGGAGAAACTGATTCATTGTGTACATGGACACGTGTGGATAGATGGGGTTTGCTTTTTCCTTATTGTAGGACTGTTTATTAACTTTGACGCAGCACAGAACTTGCAGCTCAAGGGAATATGGGACCTTGAGCTACTTTTGTGACATTCTGAACTTTTCCAGGACCTGCAGAGACTACAGCATGTTTATACAACCCTGAATTATGGCAGGCTTTCCTAGGCTGTCCAGCATCTCCACAGCACTCCACTCTGTAGCCCTGCTCCTGGCTTATCCCTACATGAGGGCTTGTGGAAAGTCCTTGGAAGGTTATTTTAAGGCTGTTTTATAGCCTCTGCACCAAGGAAATCCTCCCACAACTGGATACATGATGGTGCTTTATGCAGCTCTGGTCCTCCTACCTGACAGAAAGGGCCAGAATGAGGGAGGGTGTGAAAATCTCACCCATATTTCTAGCTTGTTTGTTTAAATAATGCCAAATACTTCACTTTATCTTGCTGAGACAAGCAGATATCACAAAGAAATGCACAACTGAAATACAGTGAGATTATAACTAAACAACCACCCTTAGACATCTTACACTAAACCCTTCCTGAAACACTTTTGATCTCCACAGATATAAAGTATTCTTTCTCGACTTCAAAACTCCTCTGAAGTGACTACACAATCATGTTGCCATCTCCCAATTTATTTATAGGCTCTTCTATGATGCATATCTCCACAGCATCTGAAAATGCCATCCTCACAGCCTTGCTCTAGGGTAAGGCAGCATTTTGGTAGCAGCTACTTGTCCTGAGTTCAGTGGGGTTAGCACAGACCCAAGCAGTAATTTTCACTTTGCTTTAGAGCAGTGGTTTGCAAACTTTTAAGACTCAAAGCACCCCTCATGAGGCCCCCCTCAGAAAGCACTGGCTCTTAGTTTTTACTTTTTTTTTTTTTTTTTTTAACTACAGAAACAAAATGGAGCAATCCTTCTGTAGCAAAGAACTACAGCCCCCCCCCCCAACATTTGGTTAATAACTTGATGCTATTGGGTGCCTGTACATGTGAGGGGGATTTAGTCCTTGGATTTGTGTTTGAAATCTCTGGGTAGATCTTGTGAATCGCCTTTGCACACCCTAACAGTGATAACACTGCATGGCACCCTTAAAAGGAGCTCAAGACCTCCCCTAGCAGTGCTAGCATGGTGTGGCACCCTTCAAAGGATCTCAAGGCCCTCTGGGGTGCCACCCTTCAAAAGATGTCAGGGTCTCCCCAGCAGTACACAGCACCTTTAAAAGGAGAGACCCTTGAGACAACCCCCCCAGGGGGCTGCAGGTCTTCAGTGGCACCCTGAAAAGGATCTCAACACCCCCCCCACCCCAAGCAGTGCGAACATCGTGTGTCACCCCCACAACACCCCAAAAAGTATCTCAAGGTCTCTCCAGCAGTGCTAACATTGTGGGGCACCCTCAGAAGGAGCTCAAGCCCCTCTGGGGGGCTGCAGATCTCTGGTAGCACCATGAAAAGGACCCCCCCTCCCCCAGTACTAGCATTGCACAGCACCTTTAAGAAGAGCTCAAGGTCCTCCGGGGTGCTGCAGGTCTCCGGCGACGCCCTGAAAAGGATCCCGCTGCCTTCGGGGTGCCGCAGCCGGGGCAGGGGCAGGCGCAGGCCCCGAGGCGGTGCGGTGCGGTGCGGGGAAGCCGTCCCGGCTGCC
>NW_005842548.1:698692-730335 GCF_000455745.1 Alligator sinensis
ACCTGGCACCCGCCCCGCTCCCGGCACCAGGCACCTTTGTGCCCCCCGCCTCGCCTCGCCTCGCCTCGCCTCGCCCGGGGTCCCCAGCCCCTGCCCCCAGTGCCCGGGGAGGGGACACCAGGTCCTGCTCAGTGCCGCCTGGCGCACCTCCACCTGCGCTGGGGCTGCCCTGGTCCTTCCTGTACCGAGGCAGCGGTCCCGGTGAGCAGCACAAGCCCCAGGCCGCGGAGGTCCCAAGCCCAAGCCGCGTCCGAGCTCAGGGATGCACCGAGGCCCAAGCCGGGGGGTGGGAGGAGGTGGCTGAGCCAGCACCCGCGCCCAGCACTCCTGCTGCAGGCCTGGTCGGCCACTCTGTGTCCCTCCCGTCTCTTGGCAGATGGCGACCAGATGGATGGGGATGGCCTGTATTTCATCCGAACCCCATCCCTGTTTGTTTACTGAGGTGAGCCTATGCAAATGCCAAGCTGTCAAGTCTCCCGTTTCCGTCCCTCCGGAGGTTTCCTCTGCACTTAACAGAGGATGTCGTCACACTTCTGTCTTGCCAGCAAATGTTTTGCCCTTTTTCTAAGGGACGGGAAGAGGATAGATCACAAACCCTGTTAGACTATATGCATAAATTTAAACTTCCACTGCCAGTAGTCAATAATTGACCCACCAGTACTGGGCAGGTTGAGAAGCCTGTTGTCTGATTATCCTTGTGGTAACGAAGCCCACATGCATCTCAGGCCAGCTTTTATAAATCTGGTCAAAGGTAAATAAAAATTGTCTCTATTTTAATTGTATCCCTCTCCCCTTCCTTTTCATATTGCTAATCTTCTTGGGGCCCTGTCCATCCAATGGCCCTGCCCTTTTAGCATTCAAAATTCAGCACATGTCAAGTACCTAACATCTTTGCAGGACTGGGACCTTTGACTGCATGCTTATTGGTGTCAGGACTGTGTGTGTAGAGCATTTAGTACAGTTTAAGTGCCACCAGAATGAAAAATAATTCATCAAATGGGGGACACTACAGATTATTCAGGTGCCTACTACTGACCCAATTAACTGCCATCTAATTCCTAAATTTGACTCAGATAATTAGACTATGAATAGTAAAAAATAATTAGCTATTCTAAATGGGGATTCTTTTTTTTTTTAATTTGTAGAAAAAAACAGTAACAATTCAAACAATGTCACCCAGATCTTATGCTGCATTGTGTCTCAATGCAAATATTAAAATGTTTTGCAAATGCTAGCCATAGTCCTCGTTCTTCAGCTCTAAGGAAACCGTACCTTTGTTAACGACAGTGGATATGCTCATATAGACAGGGTTCGGGGGTCTTAAGCACTGTGTCCTGACAGATGACAGGGGAATTCAAGACATGTTGGCAATACTAAGGTTCTGTCTGCACTAAGACTGAAAAACTGGCACTAAATTTGCTAGAGTAAACCCAGTCGAAGAAACTCGTACTTTAATCACCATGACTACAACTGTGCTGTGGTCGTGTCTATGGCTTTACCTTAATCATGATAGGAAGGAAGAAGGCCCTGGAAGAACTTTTGCTACAAAGGAAAGGGATATCCTCCTTATTAAGGCAGGATGCACAATTCAAATGTTTCTGAAGGCCCTTGCAAGGTACTTTCCACTAGGCAGGGTCACCATTAGCAGGATTCACTCTGATTGTGTCACCCTGCAGCATGTAAAAAAATGGGAAGCTGCATTGGGCCATGATTGCATACTGTCATGTAAGAGGCAATGGGTTTTTGGGGTGATATCTTTTATTGGACCAACAGTATAGTTGGGAGAGATCTTAGATAAGTGTTCAGGCATAAGTGCCCTTCCTCAGGCCTGGGCTACATCTCTTTGTTCAGTTGATAAGTATGTACTGTTTAAATTGATCCCTAATGGCAGGGGTGTCAAATATGTGGCTTGTAGACTGGATCTGGCCCTTGGAGCTCAGTTGTCTGGTCTGCGGGGCTCCCAGAGGGTCTGGGAATTTAGGAGTGGGACAAGCGAGAGCAGGGCCTACAGCTGAAATCCAGGGTATAGAGCCCTGTTGGGACACACATCAGCAGCGGGAAGTGAGTGATGGCAACCCCTATGGCTGTGACTGCCATATACCCTGACAGGACCACTGCCTACCCTGCTGCCAATGCTGCTGAATCCACATCCAGCCCAGGGGCCCCAGTAACTTTGAAACCCTTGCTTTGTGGAGTAGGTTAACTAAAAAATGTTTCTCAGTTTTTCTGGGGTTTTCTATAGTTATGCTGTATAGTTGGAATTGTGTGCATTAGCCAGATGGTATGTCCTCTGGGGATGATGTTACAAAATTATGTCTCTTGCACAAGCTTGGAAAGAAGATGTCACTATGCAGGCTGGCTTCTTTTTTCTTTATGTTGTGGATTTCCCATTGTAAATGCCAAATGTCAATATCTTCCACGTTGTGGTAGTGTTGGAGTGATGCGGTAGCTATGATGGTCCAGGAAATATACCACCTGAGGGAAAGCTGTAAAGCTTTCCCAACAATGTAGTTGGTCCAAGAAAATATATCATCCCAAAAATCCTTTTCTCGCATATTTCCTGAACCATCTCTCCACCACTACTAGTGCAGTGTAAGCCAGAAAGGGATGCAGGTGCTGCAGAGACACAGGGCCTCTGTATGGATTATCCTGGTTTTCATGGACCTTGGGCAATTTCTGCAGTTGTTTGAAGATAGGCTTGGAAATTTAGGAAAAAGAAATCCCTTGGAAATTCCAAGTGGAAGCAAATCTTTAGAATCAGCCCATTGGAAATCTCCCTTAGTGGACACTCCCCAAAGATTTTTATCATCTACCAGGACCCATTTTCCATAAATTGGACAATCTTGGCCATATATAATTAAGATGTGGTAAAAGTTAATTATATAATTGTACTGGAATGTTGTTTGGTTTAGCTTTGCAAAAGAGGAGTCATACTGAGTCATGACTGCTAATAGTCTCAGTCTGTTCACTGTAGGCTAAAGGTCTTGTCACTCTAGCTATGTTTTCACTGCAGAGTTAACATCAGTGTGGGTAACTCAAATTAACACCTCTCAAGTCAGCTCAGCTTGGGTGAGAGTAGCTAAACTATAAAATGGAAAACTTGATAGAGTGTTTATGTTAACAGGTGATGAGTTGTTCATACTTGACCTGTAGCGGTAACCTGTGATGGGCCAGTTAACAGGAGGTGAAAGTTAAGCAGTTTTGTGCCTGGTGACTCTGAAGTTACAATTTGAGCTAAACCTTCGGTGAAGACAAGCTCTGTATCACCTAGCTGTTCTGTTCCTGTCTCAATCGGGTTAAAATATTTTTTCCATTAGCATTGCTGGCTGCCCCTCACAGCCATTGGTCTTTATTTCTTTCTACCATCAACTTTCTTTAAAAAAAAAGTTCTTATACAAAATAATTTTATTTCTAGATAGACTAGTTTATCTTCACTTCTTTGATGTATCTTCCTTTTTTCAGAGAAAATAGAATGATTTTCATTTGAATTCTTATCTGCTCTGACTGCTGATTCCTTTATTTTAAGTCATAATCCCCTGTTAATGATGTGACAGTCATGACAAGAGAAACAGAAAGGCCACATCCACCCAAGCAGGGGCATGCCTTTGCAGCAACATAAATAATAGTGGCACAGATTTGTGCTGCTACTTTGTGCTGCAATGCATGCCCCTGCTCATGCAGTTTGCAGCAGGACACATTGTCCCACTCCTTCATGTGCTGCAGGGGTGCTGGCTAGGGTACACGATGCCTCGGCGTGGGGTTACCCAGCTGGCTCCAGCCATCCAGGGAGTGGCACGTGGAGAAGTGCCCATCTTGAGGCACACTGCACTCCAGCGAGCCAGGGAGCAGCTGGCTGGGGTGCAGGGTACCTTGAGACAGGGGCTCTGCAGCACATGGAGACAGGGGAGTAGGCAGCTCTGGGCTGCCTGCTCCTCCACCTTCACCAGGTGTTGCTCTGTGGCTGGCTGGGGCACAGGGTGCCTCAGTGTTGGGGCTTCACAGTGTACAGCGATGGGGGAGCAAGCAGTCCTGGGCTGCCTGCCCCCTGTCTCTGCATTTGTCCCAGCACATGGTACTTTGCTTTGCATGCTTTGCACCGCCTTTTATTTGGTGGGGGGGGTTGCTACCAGTAAATCCCAGAAGCAAATTTTGCCCCAGTGCTGTAAATCAGCAGCATGGGACACAGTTTAACATGTAACACATGCAGTTTGTGGCACTGCAAAGAGGTTTGTGCCACAAACCACGTGCCTGCGCATCGGGATCTGGCCCAAGGGTGTGAACCGAATTCAGTCCTGGTACATGACTACCTGCTTACCCCTGGACTGAGTTTGGCAAATATAAGAACAAAATATATTTTGTTGGAAGTACAATATGTTTAATAAACATGCAGGTAGAGAAAATATTTCACAAGGAGATATAAAAAACACATTAGTAAATTCCAAAAAAGGAAATGAAATAGGTAGGCACATTGCAATTGAAGTAAACAACAGATTGAAGGGAGAAGCAAAATCAAATCACACAAAAACTTAAAGGTTAGTTTAATATTGTTAATGGAAATGCAAAGCCTTGTTAACCTAAAGTTTTCCTTGTACAACAAATATATGGCAAGGTCCTCATTTGGGTTCCAACCTTGAAGCTTCAGCACAAAGAAACTAAAACATCCATCCCACACAGCAAGAATGTAAGTAACCTTCAAAGATAAATGATTCTCACAAGTAAGGAGAGGGCGTCATTTCAGCAAACTATGATTAGATAGGTATGGAATCTCTTTTGCGGGAAGTTGTGAAAACAATTCCAGAAGAAAGCTCACATGCATGTAGACACTGCTGATTTTGGTGACTCCAGTCATGTAAATTCTGGTCACATTAGTTCTTACAGCTGCCACTGCAGCTCTGTTTGTTATGCCCTCTTTTAATATGGGATTAACATATTATTATCCCTTTATATGATGCATACACAGGTTCTATGAAACACATCAATTTCTAGGGAATGGGAATGGTGGAAGACCCAAATCTTGAAACATTTGGGTGGCTAGGATCTGGAACCAACTTCCAAGCAAAGTGGTGCTGGCTCCTACCCTGGGGGTCTTTAAGAGGAGGTTAGACAAACACCTTGCTGGGATTGTTTGACCCCAGTACTTTTTCCTGCCATGGCAAGGGGTTGGACTTGATGATCTGCTCAGGTCTCTCCCGACCCTACCAACTATGAAACTATAAGTAGATTAGACAATATGCTAGAACACTGGTTCCCAACCTTTTTAGATCACGGACTGGCAAACCACAGACCAAAAGTGACCATGGACCAGCAAACTGTGGACCAGCATACTGCAGACCAGAAGTGACTATACTGAGTACAAAAAAAAGATTAGCCGCTGATCTGCAGTATGGTGGTCACTTCCAGACTTCTGGTCCAGCAGCCAACCCTCCTGTGGACTGGCAACCAACCCTTCGTAACCTGGTACCAGCCACGGCCCAGGGGTTGGGAACCTCTGTACTAGAAAATCTAACACTGGCCGTTGATGACTTGACTTTCCTATGATATTCTTTATAGTCCATTAATCATTCGTAGTGTCAGAGTATTTGGATGGATAGGTCTTTAAAATGTTTTCATTATAAATAAGTAGAATGACCCTCTCTTTATAAATAAATACGTTTGTGGTGGATAAAAAAAGACATCTGGCTTTTCTTAGCAAAGGGTAGTACATCTGTCTTTTCTCAGAAGAGGAGGAACCTTCAGTATTTGCTATTAAAGCTGAGGAGCCTAAAATAAATAGCTTGCATTAGTAATCCTTCCTTGGGTTACTCCATGAATAATTGTGATGCTTAGTTTGTAATTTTTAAATGATATTTACACTTCAAATGTAGTAGGTGATTTTTTAATTAATATTTTTATTTCTCTGGCAGTGTATCCAGGTTGGCATTTTTTCAATGAGATTTTGTTGCAACATAGTATCTATTAGAGTGAAAGCTATTTTAGTAACATGAAAATACTACTTTATTTCTTCCAAGGCCAAATCCAGACTTCCTTAAAGTCTGTGATTTGATATTTCCTTGACCTCCTGTAATGTTATTTTATATTGGGACATTACCCTGTCAGCTGCCAAACTCACCCAACTTCCCTTAAAGGGATATTTAGAATATGATATTGTTAAAGTCTTAGACAATAGTGTTATAGATAAATCATGGTTTTGAAATTACCTCACAGGTTTAGTTTCACTGTCTTTCCTATTTACATACAAACTGAGAGCTGATATTAACTATTTCCAAACCAAATACAAGAATGTAATCTGTGCAATGTAACAAGGTTCTACTCTTACCCAATATTGCTTATTATAAGCTTATCATGTTTCTGACTCAAATGATGGCTTGAATGCATGCAGGACTAAGAACTTGTTTTTTAGATGTTGAGCTATGTATTTCTCCTTGACTTATGGAGCTGGGAATGCCTAGCACATTTGAAAACCAGGGGCCAACCAATTTTCTTGCTGTCCGTTCAGATTTGGCTATTTTTCTTAAAAGATGGATATGTGTGGTTCTTTGGTGTAAGTTCTACCTACTTTCTGTGCATTTCTTTATACCCCCAAAAAGATGGATGCTGACATTTCTGTATAGTTTTCATAGCTGAAAATGCTTCTAAATTGTTGGTGGCTAGGTTTTTCATGTTTGACATGACAAAAAAAAATTGAGAGGAGTTTATAGGCTATAAATTCAGAAATAATTTGACCCTGGCCCTAGCTGCCTCTGTTCTAAATCATACAAAACTAATTATGTTAACATTTTTTAAATGAGTGTTTTGACTTTATTAGATCTCAGATCACTGACCCAGTGAATAATTTTGTCACTTAGGCTGAAATCACTACATGAAACCAGCTGCCAGAATTGACCTAAATACAAGCGAAGCCAGAGACTAGTTGGGTTCCTGCTTTTTTTCTGTAGCCCCTCTCTACTTCTCTGACAGCTGGGCTGGTGGGAAAGGCTACTTATGTCATAATTTCCTTCTTCCATCCCATCTCTTCTCTACCAGGGTCCCACAAATCACAAGTGTTGCCAGCCCACTTTGAAGCTGTGCTACCTGGCTGCTACACTCCCTCCCAATGGAGCAGGAATTTCAGACAGTTTGCAAACTTATCCTTCCTTGGGTCCAGCAACATCTATATTGAGTGTGTCCAGGTCATGGATCTGAGAATACAGAGTGATGTTTCCAGTGCATGTTCAGACCTTCTTCATTACTTCAGGATATTGATAAGTCAGTTCTGTTCTCAAGCAGGCCAGTGTAAATGTAAGGTGTCCTGTTGACTTCTGTTCATGTTTTTGCAGCTACCCTTTACATTGAGCTCTTTAAAAATGTTATTCAATACCCTTCTGGCAACCTGAATGCCAGCCACTTTCCTCTGCCACAGGATATGCTGCTTGGGTGATTTGAACTGCAGCAAAACAGAACAAAGGATGTCTGTTTTGTGCTTGGCCACACACAATGATTTGCTAAAAAGATTAAAGGAGAAGCTTGGTTGGTATACCTTCTTACAAGAACCGTATCTTCCTATTAACTGTGTTTCCTGACTCAATTCTAGAGACCTCCAGTTACGCAAATATGGCATTCTCCTCAATCCCAATAATTACTTTGTCAAGTCTTAGGAAGGAAAGCGAGCAATAATGAAGGGAATGTTGAACTTTGATAGCTACGTAGGTTATAATTACAGAACAAAAATGAAGATTGTAGAAACCACAAAGGGGCTTATATTCCTCCTGGAACTGGCAGGATACACCCACTAGTTTTTTATCAACAGTTTTGAGGAAGTGGTAGCTAGACCTTTCCTTCCAGCAGATCCAAAAGCATTTCAGACGCAGACAATGTACTCATAGAAATTGCCCCACTATCTCTTGAAATACAACTACTTCTGAGGTGGGAGAGGACAGTAATTTCACAATTATTCAACAGCATACAAGACTTTAGTGACTGAGCAGTTTTGCATGTTGGGTGACAGTGGTACACAGGGCAGCAGCTACAGCTGGATTACTGGTGGCAGCAGTGATGGCAGCTGAGCTAGGAGCATGGTGGCTGCTATTTTTGTACCCCCTCCCTCCACTAAATCAGTGCCCAGGACTAGTGCCCCAGTCACTCCACCTTAGTGACTAAGCAGCACAAATTAGAGAGGTTTGAAAAGAAGAATGTGAGATGGTTGCAAGACTCATCTTGAAAAGATTTAACATGGGCTTAGACCCCTATCAGGTTGGTTATACTTTATTATCCCTCAAATCATTGTTTAGGCAAAGAGACATATTTCTGATAAGGTTATGCACCCTGTAACTAGAGGGAAAAATCATGTCCTGAGGAAAACTGAGATCTAGGGTTCAGCACATGCATACACCCATACTGCCTCTCTCTCAGCATTCCTAACTGAATGGGTGGGAGGCGATTTCCTTGTAGCAAAGATATCCAGTAAATAGGATTATCTATTAACAAGATAATCCACTAGAAGAATCTGTAACAACCCAGAGAGAGAGCAGAGGTATAAGCCATGTAGCCAAGGTGCAGGTATACTCTTAAAAGTAATTCTCTGAAGCACCACTGTGGGGTTCAATATTAATTCTCTCTCATTGATTCCTGATCCAGGTTGTTTTGTTTCCAAATCTGAAGATTAATTTTTCTTGCAGGCGTTTGGGACAGTTTGCAGAGCTCCAGCGGGATGCAGAACTTAAGATGTTGTCCTTCCGGCTCTCAGCATCACTAGTGATTGTGGTAAAGGCATGGTGTGGTGACTAACCCCTTGGACTGGGAAATTAGGGTTCTAATCCCAGTTTCGGCAGAGACCGTGCATGGCCTGGGTCAAGCCACTGAAGTATTTGTGCACTAGATGATGTACAGTGGGATGATGGCATTTCCCTGCCTATATCATCCTGCAGGGTATTTGCAAAACACTTTGTAAGTCTTGGACAGAAGGTATGATGCTGGTATAAAGCACCATAGCTTTTGTTTTTAGATCTGGGGAAAATGATGCAAACCATTCCTGTGAGCATTTACTCAATTTTTAAATGAATTATATAATAACCTACTCCTGTCTCCCTCTACATAGACACCATTCTGTTGTAGGTAGACCCAGCTGCAGGATCCCACATGCTTCTCAGCCTGCCTGGTCTGGACAGAACCTAATTGTTTTTTCTGAGTCTGTAACACAGTGTCCCTGTCTCAAGGATTCTTTGCATGAGGTTTTGTTTGGGAAGTGGAATACTGCAGTCCTAGGGCCCCTGTATTACAGAATCAGTGTCTCATCTTCCCCACTTCCTTCATTGCTTACGCAAGCTCTATCAATGTCACCTTGGTTATTTTCAACTCCAGGGTTTAGTGTAACCCCTCCTGGGACTCTGCTACAAGAAGCTAAGAACACAGCTTTGGTGCAAAAGATTTTCTTAACCTTAGTGACAGACTGCAGTAGAATAACAAAAGTTCTCAGTTGTTTCTTCCCCTTTTTGCTAAACTTACCCTCTTCTGTCAATGTAAGGCAATGTCAGCCCTTCAGACCAGGAAGAGTCCCTCGTGCCTTCTCTCTCAGCCCAGTTCTTCTTGCATGTAGTGAAAGATAATTTTCCCCTCCACAGAAAGCACCTCTCACCTTTTAATATTGTCAGTCTTCTTTTTTTATTATATTTCCAGGCTTCATTATTCCATGAAGCTGGGTAAGCAGTTGCAAAAATCGAAGTTGATGAATCTAGATGAACCTCTATGGCTTCCGGTCATAATCATTCAATAAGGTGACAAGCACCTTTCCTGGGTTAAGTATTTTTTTGGAATACATTACAGTAGTCTCAGGCAAAGTTAGACATGTGTTGAATTCCTAATACGAAGTGGATGTTTGAATCTGAAATTGAGGTTTTGGTACAACAGGGAGCCCACAACTGCCCATCACATTGTCTTTATAGCATTTTAGATTCATTTTCCATTAATGTTTACATAACCAAGTTTTACTGATGTTAACATACCTGTAGCAATTGAAATTTACCCTTGAATAGGTAAAGCATCCAGCAGTACCGAGTCGGTCATAAGGCGGTCCTTTGATTTAACTGGCACAAGTTTAAAATATTCGTGAAATCCGATGAAGAATTGTGTTAAAGAAATGTAGTTCATTTGATGAGATGGCTACTTTCTTTAATATTCTTCTGTCAGGAAAAAAGGAGGTAAAGTTTTTGTTAGGCTTTGGTTATTAAGATTCTGCATTTAGAACTGAGGAAACAATTTAGACAATACATGGACTCCAGCTTCATGACCCATATCTGTGTAGGCTCTGCAAGAGGTGACAGGAGTCCTTTTATTGTTTTGGCCAGTGACTTGAGCAGATAGAAATTTAAGAAGTAGTGCGCATTTCTGACTGTAATAAAAAAAACTTTAAATGGCCGTACGCTGGTTCATACTCTTACCCTTTTCACAATATGTTCATGATGGAGCAGATTCTGAAAGGGGTCTGAACATCTTCCATACTCATTGACAATGTGAGTGCTTTTCTTTTGGATTCTATGCATTCATGTGAAGCTCTTATTGATATTGCACTAATATGAATATTAAGATAGAAGGTGATACTAAACTGAGGTTTCTAAGGGGGTATTTGCTGAAAGACAAACTAAAACTGCTTCCTGGGTCACGGTATGTAGTCACTTACACCAGTGAAATCTTGGCCTGCATTCATTAGAGTGATATTGGTACTATTAATACTCTTAGAACAGGGGGTTCAAACACATCTGGCCCTACAAGTTGGATGAATGTCATGGGGCTTGTCCATGAGCTGGATCAAGTCTACAGGTACCCCCTCTCCTGCTCCCCCTCCCCCACAGCATGCCTGATCCAGCATACACAGCATCCACCTGGGCCAGTCAAGGACGCTGGCCAAAGCAGGCACCATGGGTGGCAGGCCCAGGACCCAGCCCAAGCAACCATCATGGGTGGCGCACTTCTTGGGCATTGCATGTTGGGATGGACCAACACAGCAAAAGGGGCAGCACCAGAGGCCAGATTATGGGGCTGTTCAGGCAAGATTCGACCCCCAGGCCATATGTTTGACACCCGTCTTACAGCCTATGTACCGAATCACTGTGCGCTTTGGACATGTTGTCCAATGGTAAATTTGCTTCAAATTGTATTCTTGGATTTTTTTAATAGACTTAGTGTACTGTTACTGAGAACAGAATTTAGCCTTCACCCCCATTGCTGCTATCTGAACTGCTAAAAATTTTTAGATCTGCACATTGCAGAATAACGATCCTTGTAAAAAAAAACTACAGTTCAATACTCATCCACTATTCGGGCTGCTTCTCAAACTTTTGGGTGAACAAGAAGGCTCCAGTGCACTCGGTGATGTCAGAGGACATAGTACAGAGAAGTGAACTGTGGCTAACAGGATATGAGTTACTTTTTCAGTTAATAGGATTTGCTTTATTATTACAGTGAAATATATATTTAAGAAAGAAAAGAGCCTTTCAAAAAGAGTAGCATCCCTCATAGGTACAGCTTTATACATATTTGCAAACTCCCCTCTCAGACACACTCTTCTGTGTTTTGAAGTTACTTTTTGTTCAGCCTCGCAACCTAGTGGACACATTAAAATCCTGTCTAACCACATTCCTCCTCTTATTGAAAGCTCCTTTCGGCTGCCAAGTTCCCTCCCCTATTTATAGGATTTGGTTCTTCCCTTTTCCTTGTTATCTAAGCATCTAAAAGCACTTCAGAGACATAAAACCTCTCAATTCCTCCCAAGATTATAATTTTCATCTTCAGATTACATATATAGGCCAAGTGACTTCTCCAGCACCATGCACATGCTGTGGCAGTCAGGAACAGAACTCAAGGGGCTGTTTGAGCTCTCATTTACACTGAGTCTGTAGATTCTTTTGAGACATGACAGAGGGGAGGATTAACTTGATTCAATTTGCTTCAAGAAGCAATTTCTTTAGAGAAGGTGATTTCCTGAAGTATCTCATCACTGGTGATGAAAGGTGCTTCTCTGGGGAAGTTTTTGAACAGTTTGCAAGAAAGCTCTGCAGCTTAAGACATCTGGATCTAATTCGTATGTGATACGACTCTACTGAAGTTACAGGAAGAATGAATTTGGCATTCAGATTTCAAAATTTAGCACAAAGACATAAAAGACAATATGCTAGTTATCGGGAACAGGATTATGAAAGACCTGTTGTGAAATTCTCAGTTCCTAGAAGGCAATCTTATAGGGCAGGAGTTCCCAACATTTAAATGCCCAAGGGCACATTCGAATTTAAAAGAAAAAGCAGCGGGCGCCAATATGAATATTAAACTCCTGGATATGCGCATGCGCATAGTTTTGTTTGGGGAGGGCGTAGTAAGCGCCACTCTGTCACTATGTCAGTCAGAATGACTCAGTCTCATTTTGGTGTTTGTTGCATACAGCCTGTGAAAAAAATATTGAAGTGTTGCTGTTCTGAGTTCAATCAGCAGTGACACCATATTTTGTTGGAATAATTATTTTTACTGATTGTGAAAATGCATGTGGGCACACCTCAGGGGCGGGGGAGGAGTGCCATGGTGTCAGCAGGCACCGTGTTGAAAACCTCTGTTATAGGGCCAATTTTCCTTTGTGATTGATTCATGATGTGATGATGCATATACAGGCCCATGTGCATCAATTACATCATACATTTTGGCCCCATTCAGAGGAGACCTAATAAATGGTGAGAACTTTAGTTTGGGTCAAGAAAGATAATGATGTAGCAAAATAGGACAGATTTCTAAAGTAAAGGATAACTGGGTACTCCTAAATGGTATATGAGATGCATCCTCATGGACTGCTGTAATAAGCTCTGCTGGCTTCAGCTAATGTTTTGGTTTAAAGTTGTTCCAGAGCAGTGCTGCGTCACCTCTAAAGTGCACATTCACTGCCTGCCCGAAACAGCCTCACAGTTCTGTCTGGGCACCAAAGTGCCACAGGATAAGGAGATGAGGCATTTGTTAAAAATGGTTAAAAAATATAATGAAAAATTGTCTGTCCTGTGCATCATGGATCATTTGTAAATTAAAGTGAAATTCTTCCATTTCTAGCAACTAAAATCCAGCCTGGCTGCGAAGATGGAGCACGTGGAATAGCTGCAGCGTGTGTTCTTCACACTGTCCACTCTATCCCAGCTTCGATTAGTAATCAGTGATATCTGCACTTTAATTACTATTTTTCCATAGGAAATTGCATCCATAATACTGAAGGTCAGTGTCCCTTTGAGCCTAAGAGCTGGTCTAAACACATAGCTATCCTATTGATGTTAACACTGTTTCACTGTCTTTAGGGCTACACCACTGCATTGTGTGGATGCAGGTTTACTAGCATAAAATCTGCTTACGCTATAATTTATTTCCCATCCCACACAGAAATAACCCATATTAATATAAGCATATTTATACCTAATAAATATATCCATGATAGTGCATTCTGTCTGTGGAAGATCTTAGGGAAATTCCTTCCAGGTCTCCTCCTCTCTAGAGACATGTCAGTAGAGCTCACCCGAACTGAGGTTTCAGTAGATGAGGTTGTAGAGGAAATCGATAAACTAAACAATAGCAAATCACCAATAGGTAGTAAGTTTAGAAGTAACCAAAGGAGTTTTTTTTCACACTGCATGTCATTGTAGTGCAGAACTCATTGCCACAGGATGTTGTGAAAGCTGACAAGCTAGCCAGATTCAAAAAGGGATTGGACAAATTCTTGGAAGAAAGGGGCATCAGTAGTTATTAATTATGGGAGTTAGGGATGCAGCTTCTGAACTGAATTAGAACTTCTTAGACCTTAAATGCTGGAGTCTGCAAGTGAGTGAAGAACAGTGGGAAAATAACCCTGGTTATACCCAGTTCACTCTCCCTTTCGGCATCCATTGTCTGCCACTGTGTGACATGGGGTCCTTGAGGCAAGAATTAATCTCATCTCGCTTTTTTGTGGTGGTGTTCAAGTGCCATAGGACACTGTTCCCATCTCTGCACTGTTGCAACAGTACCTGTCTCTCGCATCTAAATGAGTTTCTTGACTTTAGTCACTTATGTACTGGTTTGTGTTCGTATTTAATTGTGCCAGTTTGGCCAAAGTGGTACAACAGCCAAACTGGTACGCCTGATGTTTTTAAGATAGTTTAGTTGGTGCTTTTTACTTGCAATGATCATAGTCAGTGACAGCCGGCCAAAGACTACTTGTAAATGCTTATGCGGACCATGTGTAACATGTGGTTTTATTTTCCTTCTTATTTAATTTACTGATAGGTGCCTCCAAGGAACCACTTCAGGTACAGCAGAATCAAAATAAAATGATTTATTCTTTTACTGTCCCTTACCTCTTCCCCCCCCCCCTTTATAGACTATTTCATTTTTACATTTGCTGATCCCTAAAAGTCCCCCTACTCTTGCTAATTATATGTCATTCAAAAAGTAGAAGTCAGTTTTGGTGTATTCCTGATATACCAGCTCAGCAGAAGTTCAAAGTAAGGGTGTCCTCTGCTGGAATTTTTGTGTACTAACCTCTTGTCCTAGGGTTAAGGAAACAACTGTGGTTCTCATACACATCCTGATAGCACATTCCCTTGTTTTCTTTGGCTAGGAACAGATATTGCATTTATCCTGGGACCAGTTATGCCTGTGTTTGTCCCTGAACAGAAAAGTCCTGGCATTGATGCATCCCAATCCACTCTTCTAATTGGGGTTTAGTGAGCAACTGATTACACTGCTGCTTTTCTGCTATTGACTGAATGGATGCAATCCCAGAACAGCCATTCAGATGCACGTTGCAATGCTCCAAGTCAAACTTAGCACTTCTTACCCCAGGAACCTTTTTAGGGTTTGTCCCAGGATAACAGACACAAATGTCTGAATGATCTCTCTTTATCTCAGGAGAAGATGGTTTCTCCCAGGACAAATGTGACTTATGTTCATAGACTTCCTGTCTATATAAATGTTTGCCTTGGAAAATCATTCCATCAATTGTTTCAACAAGGAGTTTGATTTCTCTTCTCTATAATCTACAAATTACTTCATGGGTGTCACAATACCAGTTCACAGAGGCTTAAGGTTCATACTTCAGAATAAGGACACTCTTCCAAATGAAAGAAGAGCTAGTGCTAGAGGCTGGGAGGGTTACAGTTAACACTTTTCATTCTAGAAGACCTTTATCCAAATCCTGCTACACATCATAACAAAATCAGTCTTGTGGTGTCATAGAAATGACTGCCAGAAAAGATCCATTATGTTACATCCTGAGCACACACTACTTCTTCCAACCACTTTGGGATTGTTCCGTATACCCATAATCTCAGGTTTTCAGTGCCTGAGACCATGGGGCACCTTCACTTCCATTTGGAAACTGTTCCATAGTTTAGTAATCTTTACCCTTAGGGGAGGAAGGTTTTCCTGCCGACGTTCCTGTTTCATGTCTTCCTCTCCTTGTTTATGTCCACACAGACCATTCTAACCAATTTATCTCCCTCCCTAGTATTATTTGCAGTTATTTCCTCAAATTGGAACTGATTGATCAAATTCTACATGATTTGTCATGAGGCACTGAGATGGTAGGTGCTGTATAACATATCGCAAAAGACATTTATACTCAGTTTTAAAAAGCCCGGTTTTGCTCTAAAACAACTCAAGACGTTGCCAATGTTCCATAGTCATGACTCTATTCAGTTTAGGGTTGTCTTGGACTGGAGTGACAGGAGGCTGCAAGTCAAGAGTGAGGAGCACTTGCAGAGCTATACAGAGACCCAACCCAGGACTGGAATTGAGAGAGTATTCCCTGGGATCCTGGTTCTCCTACCAGAAGAGTCTGAACGTAGTAGTGAGTCAGAAGGAGAGCAATATACTTTGAGGCTTGCCACAGCTCAAGGATATTATGAGCCAGATTCCTACATGGGTATGCTCAAGTGACCTGTGTGGTAGGAAGGTCAAGGATGCAGGAGTGTAAGTTCATCTTGAGAGGCTGAGACAAAAAATCTGGCCTCTGAGAAGTATAAGAAGGGATGGATGAGAATAGTCTTGCAGTCTGGGAGAAGGGCAGCAAGACAGAGAAAGGGAATTTGTCTTACAGAGAAAAGATTTAAAAGAAAAATAGGTCGTGTATGAGAGGGGATATAAGGTGGGTGGCCCTGTTTAGCTTTAATCCACTCTTGACTGGGGATCAGCCAGGATCTGCTGTGTTCCAAGCCCTGAAGTGAGTTGGGTCTTGAATACAAAGGGAATTGGAGGTAGAGCAAAAGCCTGGAAGAGTGAGAAAACATAGAAAGGCTGCAAGTCCAAACGGATTCCTTGCCACAACTCTGGGATGAGGTTGAAAATTGTCTGGGCCCCTGCTTGCACTAGGTCTGGCCCTAATCATTTACTTGCATAAATCCTGTGCTACATTTTAAGAGAGAGAAATGTCCCAGTTCCCTTGGGCAGCTAATTACTCTGCTGTTTATCACTTCCCAGCTGTCTGTGCATCTGTGGCATATAGGAAGCAATTGTGTCCACTGGGGCCTGGCACAGATGTTTTGTAGGCTGCTCTATAACTGGACAGCTGTTGGGGGTCATAAAATTCCACATAAAACTATGATGGGGGTTTTAAAACCACTTTTGCAATGATTGTGTGGAGTAAGACCTGGCCTCCTGTGGGGTCCATAAAACATAAGGCCCATCCAATATGATAAAGCCATTGCTGAGCCAGCACTGCAGTAAACAGACCTCAAATGAGGCAGACTATATAAAGACAGGAGTTAAATTCATCCATCTGCTTTTCATCCTACATATTCTCTAGGGGGCCTGACACATTGGCAAGGCTGTATGTTCATGTGCTCATATTCTTGGGGACCTTTCAGTAACCTCAGCAGCTACTGTGGGTATGAGTGGCCATGAAAATGGAAAGATTTCCCAGCCTGTCCTTGCAGCTTAGTGCTCTGGGAATCATTAGCTTGTTCCTGCTTGTGTTCACCTTGCGCAGTTCATGCCATAAAAAACCCACATTAGGTTTGTGCTCTGCACAGGGAATGAATTCAGCAATGAAAAGGTTTGTGGCTTTGGAGAGTAACTCTTATGAGGGCCAAATCAGTGCATTCACACTACAGATGAATTGAGCCCAACATGGGTAGGCTTCTGTTGGTGAGAGCTGGCTTGAATGCATGTACACAATAGGTTTGCAATTCATGTTCTAACCTGCACCTGTGTTGCTGACATCTGAAGAGCTCTTCCATTACTTCACACTGGAGGGATCCAGGCTTTTTTGGGGTGTAAGATACTTGGTCTCTTCCTGCTGTCTCTGAGATGCGATAAGATTCAGTGCACTGATTGCTGTGTAATGCTACATGGCTGCAAACTTCTTACAGTGTAAAATTTTTGCAGGTCAGCTGTTCCTGTGTTACCTGAGTGATTACCAGTGTCAACTAATACCCATTCCACCAATAAGTGGCTTGTATTTTTTCACAACTCAGTCTTTGGAGGAAAGTTGATTGCTTTGGTGTGCATTGTTTCAAGCTGGTTTGTATGGTTTCTATTTATAGCCAGTCAATCTAATTTCCCTTTCATCAAAGGTGTACTTGGGTTCAGCAAGAACTTGGGCAACAATATCATAGGCTTCTTATTTAGGCTCACTGGGCAGAACAAGGCTTGTTGTTTTCCAGGATAACAGTTGGTCTAATCTGACTAATTTAATTTGTTTTCCAAATTCTGAGGTTTTATCTTTCTTTAATTACGCTTTGTAAACCCAGTGGTCAGTTCCAGCAGAGATCAAAAGGTTCCCATCAGATTAAGGGGTCTAGGTAAACAGCCTGGGGGCAGCGGTCTTTGTCGGGATTCAGGGACACAAAGCCCTGTCGTTAGCCAAGCAGACAGTCACCAGGACTTCTCTTCTCAGCTCCAACCTCACCTCCTTCACACTTGCATGTTGATATCCAACACAGGCCTTGTACCTAATTCTAATGCTAATATCTGCTCCAGTGTCCTGCTCTCAATGAAACTGGACAATTCCAGGATTTTGTAGAACCGATTCCTTGGAATCATAGAAATTAGAGACTGGAAAAGACCTGTTTGGTTAACAGTCTAAGTAGGGTTATTATTTATAATACATTGTCCAGTGATTTGAGTGGAGGTGATGAAAAATCACTGGAATTTTTTAACAGGAAAAAAAATTAAACATCTTTTTTCTGCCCCAAGTGTTTCCCATGGAATGGTTTGGATGTTTTCAGAAAAATCCAGGTGTAGATTTGAAAACCTGTTTTGACTGGGGAAAAAACTTCAGTGTTTTAATGTTAATTTTTTGGCAAATCACAATACAGCTTAGAACAAAACATAATCTTTTCTCCTTCCAAAAGAAAAGCATATTTTTAGGAATAAAACAGTCCATGGAGCCCCTGCAGTTTCTCTTGGAGCCTGGAGAGACAGCATGACCTTCCCTGGTCCATTGTTGCTGGCAACCACAGAATGAATAGCACAAGCAATATTTCTACTCTGTTTGCTGTTGCCATACATTGAACATTAATGTTAGAGCCTGCTGCATCTCAGCTTCACCCTCTGGCCATAGGGGATAACAGTGCTAATGCATCTTTTTTTTTTTTTTTGAATGCTTTGACATTTGGATGATAAATATTTAATCACCTCTTTTGATTGACTATTTGTTAATTTTAGGAGCACTTGACAGTTCTATGTAGTGTCTAAGAGCTCTAGAAAATTGCCCATAAATCCTTTACAATAAATTCAAGTGTCACCCCCCAAGACAGCAAGTGTGTCTGGGGGAGGGCCTGGTGGAATATTCACTGGGTTGAAAAGATCCATGTTGGTGGTTACAACTACATTAACCTCTGTCAAGAGTCATGACCTTGTGCTGACCCTGGCTGGTAAGCAGCAGATCTCTGAAGTCCAAAACATGAAAGTGTGGGAGGTTTAAGAGGCAGAAGAGGAGAAAAGAGTGGCTCTTCATGGAGGAACCTCCAAACCTATTCAAACAAGGTGCCTAACAATAGCTGCAGAGGGGTAGTGCATAGGCCATCTCCACCCAGTCACTCAGTCACCATTGAAGCATTTTCATGCTGTTCTGGGAAAGCCTTTCATATCCAGCTGCAGACTGGCCTGACCTCTAAACCGCACAATTCCTTTTCAAGTAAAACACTGCTAAAGAAAAAGGAAGACGTTTGAGCTTATACAGACAGAGCCTTTAGATCTCTGTTTCTATAGGTCTTTCCTCCCTCTGCCCAAGGCCTTGTTTGCCCAAGTCTCTATGGTTGGAACATCCTGAAATCAGCAGACAACCCCAGCTAAATTTTAAAAGCTGGATAGATTATAGTTTTTAATAGGTTAAATCCTGAATAAAATTATCCATGCCTGATTTATTTTAAGTGAAAGGGGGTATCAAAGATGACAGAAATCTCTGGAGAGCAGTAGACCTAGTGTTACTTCTATCCTTTTGGGCTGAATTCTCAGGAGGGTGGTTTGCAAGCTTTCATGGCCTTGACCCTAAAGTCAATTATAAACATAAGTTAGCTCTGCATTCAAACTTTCTTCCTCATTCCCTCTCCACTGACAACCTGACTGTCCCCCAAGCCCCATCCCATGCCCTTTCCAATGCTATGGTGGCGTATTACACCCATATTACACTGCTCCATTACATCAAGCAGTGAGCCAGTCCTAATGTTGAGCTGTGGGCTTGTGACTAGACACAGCAAGGATAATGGAAGATAACCAGTTTTATAGGACAATTGTTATCACTTTTTGCTGGATTCGTTTAGCAAATAAAACTCTCCACACTTTCAGCAAAAATGATATTATAATTGGGTAAGGTCACAGCATGGGAAAATGTATTCCAATAAAATAGGAACAACCTGGATTTTTGTCCCAAACACAGGATGAAGCTGTTTCAAACAGACTTTGAGATTCTAAGGCATAGATAGCTGTCCATCTTCACATAGCCCTTTGCCTTTCCTGGTTTCTATAAATAAAACAAGCTCTTAAAGAGAGTCAGAAATGATCTTCTTGTAAGCAGTAGCAAAACTGAGCATGAACAACTGGGGCCAGAGCCTTGGGCACCACCTTTGTGGGTGTGTGCATAAAAACCCACTGTTGCAGCGGCAGCTAGCCCTGCCCCATGCATTGTAGCTGTCCTGGGTGTGAAGCTGCTTTGCTAATACCTCTGCTGGTGAGATTTCCAGCATGGTTTCTAGGACCCAGTTTGAAATAATTTGAAGCTATTCCATGTAAACAGGAGAATGTGACGGTTTATATAAGTTTGTAGGACCCCCCTGTCCCCAGCTGGCATCTGTTTTTAATTGGCTAATAAAAAGCTACGCTTAAACTGAGCTTTCTGTGCTTGTTGGGTTGATCATAGGGATTTACGGGAAGGCACCTAGCTTGGCAGTTCTGGGCTTCAAATGAGCTCCTCTCCTGTCCATTTTCACCCTACCATTCCCCCTAAGAAAGCGTTTTATATACCAGTAGCTATTCTCATGAGTTCATCCAAGTCAGAGAGTCTGAGAGTGGTGCTGGGTACATCCTGTCTGCATGTCAAAAATTGGCAAGGCCAGGGGTAGATGCACCTCAGTACAGTTCTGGTTGCACTCCTTGGCTCGTTATCTTTTGCCTTAATTTTCTTTAAAGCTAAGAACTTGCTGTGCAGGCTGTGCACAGGATTTGGATGTGGATTTTGTAGGTAGCAGGTAGGATTCTTGTCTCTACATTCCTTTGAAAGGACAACCCCAGTGTCAGAACTGGGGCTAGTTTAACTGTCACAATTAATTCTCATTTTCTATGCAGAAAGAAAATGATCAGTACAAGCTTTTTAAAAGAAGCTTCAAGCAATCTCTGTAACAAACATTTATAAAATAACTGCCTTAATAATAAGTTTCTTCATCTCCATTTATAGGTAGTGATTGACTTATGCCCTGAAGGACCAGGGTTTATTAATTGCACTGGTAAATAATGACCAGCTTGTCATCCTCAACCATTCAAATATGAGTCAGGCACCAAACAATCATGCAATGTATTTAAAACCCTGTTGAGGGTTTTAAAAATTATTATTTACCTTCTGACTTTTGGACCTTAAGTGCAATTGGAATTTTTAAAGATTTTTCCTAGCACTGCTAAAATGTGGGTTTTGCATATGAAAATTGAGATTTTCAGGTACTTACAGGACTCCAGGAGATGGGACAACACTAAGTGCAAGATTTAAAAAAAAAAAAGAATAAAATAAAGGTATTATGGTATTAATTAATTAGGTATTAATTATACCTAATTCCTATTTAGGTATCTGAATCATGACAGCTGGCAGCAATGTAATGAAGAAGGCTGAAATGATCTCCTGTGTTGTATCCTTGTACCAGGCCAGGAAGTAACCAACCGTATATATCCATGGGTTCTCAAAAAAGCTGTATCTTTTGTTTGATCTGCAGAGGTCAACACAAGAGAGGCTTCCTCTGTGAGAACAGACAGGGCCAGCTGTGATTGCACCTGCCCCCGCCTTCCTCCAGCAGCCCATGCATTCAGCTCAGGGCTGGTGACCCAGCGCTCTGTTTGCCTGTTCCCAAATTCAGGGAGGAAGAGTGAATATCAAACAGGCCTGTACTCTTTTGATGTAGCCAAGGGATGCTATCAGGTCTGGCTAGGGGGTGGGGGTTTATTCCTTGGAGGCTTGTTTGCCTTTCCCTGGCTCTTCTGTACCTTTAACCAACCATCCAAATCTTCAAAGACTCCCTGCACCCAAAGGTGCAGCTTCCTTTGAGCTGGCACTATTACCAGCCTCTTGATAGGGTGTGTATGAGAGGGAGAGAAGAAACAGAGAACATGTGCTTCTTTTTTCCTCCAACCTGCTCAGGTCATGCTTAGTAGGGCTGTGCGAAACAGCACCGTTCCATTTCGATTTGAGTTTTGAGGTTTTGACGGAACAGCATTTCATTTCAAATTTCATTTTGATTCGAAACTGCTGTTCTGTTTCGTTTTGTCTAAACAGTGATGGTGTTTCGATGTTTTGCCCATACGCTATAGTGGGGAAGCTTGAAACAGCCTCTCTCATCCAGCAGGCAGATAGGGGCCCATAACCCCGAGAGGGCTGTGGGGGCTGTGTTTGTCCTCTTGGGGTTGTGGGTTCCCCTCTGCCTGCCAGATGAGGGAGGGAAGCCGGGTGCTGCCGCCTGGGACTGGGGAGCCGGGGAAGGGAACTGAGCTCAATGGCTGGGGAAGGGAATTTAGCCCAGCTATCTAGCGCCGGGGATGAGCTGAGCTGAGTTCCCTTTCCCCAGCCCGATCGTAGCTGCGCTGTGATCCCCTGCACTGTGATGGGCTTCCCGCAGCCCAGCTGGGGGAGGCAGGGAGAGCCAAGGCTGCGCTCCCGGCTGAGCCACATGGGGCTGATTGCTTCGAAACTCAAAACATTTTGAAACTTTCAAAATGTTTCAACTAGCCTCGTTTTGTTTCGAGGCTTGTTTGAAGCCCTTCGTTTCGATTTGATTTCGCTGTTTTGAGCTCAAAATGAGTCAAAACAGTGTCGAATCAAAACAGCCAGTGAAATTTCGTGCAGCCCTAATGCTTAGTTTGGCCTTCTGTTCGTGGAGGTTTCCTTCACCTTTTGAAACCAATGCAACGTGGCTGGAAGTAGTAACAGTCCAACTAGGAATAAGGAAGTTTTTTTGTTTTGTTTTTTGTTTTCTGTTTTGAAGTGGGAGAGCTGGTGTGGGTTGGTTCTTCCTCCACCTGTAAGATTTCTCCTTGAAGCATGCTTACAGCCAGCCTCCTCTTTCTTTACATGGGACTTGTCCACAGAGGTGTGTGAATGGCATTGCTGGTAAAAAGTAGTTGCACTGCATGCAGTTTTGTGGTAAGGGAAGCTGCTGGAAAAGGCTTTCATATTTCTGAGAGGATGCTTCTGCACAGAGAAATGCATTGTCACATTGGGATAGCTGCACTACCCCCAGGTGTGGTAGCTTAGGTACTGGAAGCAGTATGAAAGCCTGTTCAGGGCTAGCTTAGGTACCCTCTGCATCGCACTGTACTATACAGGCTGGACATACCCAGAAGTCATTTAGGGCTATGCTTTTCTCCTGCACTTCTTGCACAGTACTGTTTGGGGTGAGTTTATCATTCCTCAATCAAAGTGTTTTAGATTCTGTTCCTGTAATTTCCAAAGTCTTTCTTCTCATCCACACAAGCGCCATTACTGAGATGCATGCACGTTGTAAAAGCAGCAGAGGTTAGGTGACTGAGTTTAGGGCCGAGTGTTGGTTCTGAGGTTTAATAATCCCAGGTCTTGCTGACTGGCCTTTGGTAAATTATTTGGAATTGCCATCAATTTACAATGTAGTCAAATCGTTATGAATCTGCTATCTTGGTTCTCTCCATCTGAAATTAGTTTTTTTTTAAAAAAGATCTTTATTAAGACACTTTGCATAAATAATCTTGTTATAAAGGATACTAGGCACCCTAAGCAGTCCTTCGTGTCTCCCAGATACCCACAGCTTGAGAAACACTGATTGACAGGATTTGTCTGGGGAAAGTGTGTATATCAGTTCATTAGAATGACTGCGGTTATCGTGTTTAGATATGAGTAAGAGATGCTCTTGAAATACACTGTTCTCCTCCTCTTCCTAGTGTTAATACTTTCATTAAGGCAAAACCCACCCAATGCTTTTATTGCTCCATTCCCAAATGACTGTCATTTTCTGCCCTCTACAGTTAAGTGCTTGCAACTGCTATCAGAGGAATGAAATTGTGGTGAATGGAAAAAATATTCAAATTCAGATATTCAAATGCTCAAACTTCAAATGTTCAGGGAGTTTTTGCATTTTTTCTGTCTAAGTAAGCATTACCATGCTTTGTAGATTTGTTTTTTGATTCTTCTGTGAAGAATGGGTCTCTTTTCAGGTGAAAACAAGATGATCACTAAGTAAAAACAGAAAGAAGTGAAAGACTGAAACTCAACATGTGATAATGGAAATATTAATTGTTTTAATTGTCAGGATTTCAAAACATTCAGAGTAAAAAAAAATTGACAAACCTTTTACAAAGCTCTTCAGGGTTTCATGATTTTATAGTTGTTCTAAGACCATTAGTGAAGTCAGTTTGGTATCAACTGCTATTAGGCTGTTCCAGATTTAACGTTACCCACAAAAGAAAAAAAATCCAAAATGTTCTGATGTGCCAAGAAGGGTTCTTGAATCCAGTTTGGTTTTGTTAAGTTTTCTTTTTCCTGCTTGTTTTTTGCCTTAGGCATATCGGAAATGTCAGCTGTATTCATCTCAGGTGTCGTGGGAGCTTCACTCATGTAGAACTGATGGTTCCTTTCCATCATCTGTTTCTTTGTTGGTTATGGCCCAGTTGGGAAAGACAAGAAACTTGCAGTTCCAGCCTAATTGGAACTCTCCTACAGTGAGAGACTGCGGGACTTGAACCTATTCAGCCTCCACAAGAGAAGGCTGAGGGGGGACCTGGTGACTTTGTTTGTTTTTGGGTTGTTCTCCCGCCCTGGCGGGGGGTCGGGCTAGAAGATCTATTAGGTCCCTTCCGACCCTGAAACTATGAAACTATGAAACTAATTCTTTTTTCTAGTCAGTAACTCCAGGCAACCAGGCAAGCTTCAGATTGCTCTCTTGAACCAAGAAACAACTCAATGTTTTTAGTCCAAATCAGAGCAGGAGTGGACAACCTGAGAAGCAGCCCTGCTGGGGAGGGGACGAAGGAGGCACTGTGCCAGCTTTCTGCTTTCTGAATTCTGGGGCAGACAACTGGCTCTAGCAACTCAGAATGGTCCCTAAGGTGCTCTAAGTTATAGCAGTTTAAAGGACCACAGACCACTTCAAGCACAAAAGACTGCTCTAAGCAAGCCTCCTCACGTCTTGGGTAAGCCCCTGTGCTGCAGGCTACTCAGGAATGTGCAGTGCTGCACAGGTAAAAAAAGGCTACCCAGGAGCAGCATTTGGAGACTAGAACCTGACCCAGAACTGAGGTCTTTGCATTTAGCAATTGACTGGGGCATATACAGTGTCCTGTGTGAAGTGGGATCTTCATAACAGAAGCTGGGGCTTATCTTTCTCTTCACATGTCAAAAGACTTGCACACAAATGTGGGGATTCAAATACAGCAATGGGACAGGAACATGGACATGTTTCTCTTCTCTGCTAAAAGCTCTCTCTAGCTTAGGCAAGCAGCACTCCCACGCTTCCTTGTCTGGTGTGGTTGTTTCTATGGTCTATATAAGGCCACAGCTCTACAAGTCACAAAGCACAGCCAGGCCTCTAATAATTGGTGGTAGCAGGCTCCACACAGGAAGTAATTTGCAGGACTAAGTCATAATCAGTAACATCAATGTACTCTTAAAGTATAGTCTGTACTGCCTCAGTGCCACACCCAGGACCACCCTGTCCCAGAAGCAAGGCAATGGACCCCCTGAGAGTAGCACTGAGCATGCACCAGTGACTGCACTGAAAACAGAGGCTAAGAGCAGGTCTGGGCATGTGCTCACCACCATCCTAAAGCAGCTATGCCGTCCCATTTCTGGGATTAGGTGCACATGCTGCTTCAGGGGCTGGAGCAGCACGAAGGAAGTGCAGGCATGGCCTTAGTCTTCTTAGGTGCTTCGCTGCCAGCCAGACTTTGATGCATGACACTGGGTCTAGGGACAGACATTCAAAAAGCTGGAGCCTGAATTGATTCAATCTTTGCAGGTTAGTCTAACCTGCCTAGGTTTAACCGATTTGTAACAGCACAGACATTCCCTCTGGACTGAGGAAATGATGGCACGGCCTGCAGTTGCTCAGGCTAGGCGCAGGGGGGCACTAGAGCATGCCCTCAGCTGCAAGGGAAGCTGTGCTGGGGTGGGGAGGACATGGTCAGCCTGGGCAGTAGCCTCAAGTGAACTGACCAGGAGGGGGTTTAATTCCCCACTCCCTGTCTCACCGGCAGGGACCCAAGCCGGGTCTGATGGGCACTCCTCCCTTGCTGCTGCAGCAGCAGGCTGGCATGGCCCCTGAGGCAGAGGGGACAGAGAGGGCGGTTATTCCTCTGCTGCGCTTGCTCCCTGCTTGGTGCAAGCGGTGGAATAAGACCCATACTACACCCTCTGCTAGGGTCCAGAGGGAGGGGGGAATAACTCCCCTCCCTGCCTCCCACCTAAGGGGCCATGCTGGCCATCATCTGGCCGCCCTCCCCTGCCCCTGCAGCGGGGAGGGGGCAGGGCTCTTGATGGGGGCAACAGCCCCTGTCACATTGCCAGAGAGCATGAGCCCCTTCCCTGGGGGGGGGGCCCACTGCAGGGCAGGCAGAGCTGTGGAGGACTGTGTGTGGCAGCACCGGGGCTCGACAGGGGCCAGAGCCCCTCCCAGTGCCACCACTGTGGTCCACAACAGCTTTCCCCACCCCACAGCAAGGCCCCCCCCCCTGCTGGGAAGGGGCTTGTGCTCCAAGAAACCATGACAGGGGCTGCTGCCCCCATCATGGTCACTCCCCACATCGCTGCTCCAGTGGCTGGGTGGGGACAGGGCCCTTAGGTGGGGGGCAAGGAGCAGGGTTATTTCACCACTTGTCCCAGGCACAGAGTGAATGGCAGTGGCAGTGGTTGGGGCAGGCAGACCCTGCTGTGGTCCCCCAGGGGCAGAAGGGGGAACAGCCCCCTTCCCTGCCCCCCGCCTAGGGGTCCTTTTGGCCAATGTCTGGCCATGACCCTGCCTGGCCACTGGAGCGGCGAGGGGGAAGTGACCGTGACTGGGGCAGCAGCCCCTGTCACAGTTTCCTGGAGCACAAGCCCCTTCCCAGTGGGGGACTGTGCTGCGGAGTGGGGAAAGCTGCTGAGGACCGCGGCAGCAGTGGTGTTGGAGGGGGCTCTGGCCCCCGCTGAGCCCTGGTGCTACCATGTGCAGTCCACCACAGCTCTGCCCACCCCGCAGTCCGGCTCCTCACCAGAAAGGGGCTCACACTCCACAACATCATGACAGGGGCTGCTACCCCCATCAAGAGCCCTGCCCCCTTGCCGCTTCAGCAGCAGGGCGGAGGCATGGCCAGACCCCTTTGGCAGTGGGGGTACGAAGGGAGGTTATTCTCCCCTTCCTCTGGCGTCCAGTGGAGGGGGCTTATTCCACCACTTGCCACAAGGGAGCAAACGGCAGTTGTGGTCAGGGCAGGCAGACTCGACTGAGGTCCCCCAGAGGCAGTGTGGGGGGGAGAATAGCCCCCCTCCGTGCCCCCTCTGCCTCAGGAGCCATACTTGCTGGCCTCTGGCCATGCCCAGCCTCGCCGCTGCAGCAGTGTGGGGGGGAGAGCACCTGGCAGGCCCGGCTCAGGTCTCTGCTGGTGGAACAAGGAGGGAAGGGGGAATAAAACTTTTTCCCTGCCCCCTTCTGGGGCCAGCATCTGGCCAGACCCCTGCCCCTGCCTGTCCCTGCTCCAGCTGGGGAGCAGAGGGGCAGGGCCAGCCCTGCTCCCTGGAGCAGAGAGCACAACCCAGAGAGCATAGACAACTAGTAGGGGAGGCATGGGGGGGGGGGGGGGGGGGGGCATGTGCCCCCCTGATAGGGCTGTCCTCACTGCTGCCAGTGTCTGTGAGAGCTTGCCAGCTCCATCCCTGCTGCCGACACTGCCGGTGGTATCTATGGGTGCTCACCAGCCCTGTCCCTGGCGCCAACGCCACCACCGGCTTCTGCGGGTGCCCCCCCCAGACTCAGGAGGCACCAGTCGCCCATGCCAGAGAGCATCTGGGATGCTGAGGGACTCTGGTTTAACTTAAACCAGGAAGGGGTAAAATGTTGGGGTAGTTTGAAGCAAGTTGTCCGCTCCTGCCCAGATTTCGTGACAGCACTGCTTTGGGCTGCTCTCTACAGTTAAGTGACTGCAATTGCTACCAGAGGGATGAAATTGTGGTGAAAGGAAAAATTATTCAAAATGTCCAGGGGGTTTTTTTTCCTGAATCCTGCAAGAACTTTTCTGTTAGTGTGATGCTAGATCGTCATTCCTGCCTAGGTTTAGAGTATGGCCAGACCTTCGGGTGTAAAATCCTTACCTGAATGCCATTAAAGGTGCTAAAATGCATTCTGAAATTTTTATTTTCTTCTTTCCAGACATTTGCAAATATTGCTTTATGCCAGGGGTTGGCAATCTCCAGCATGTGTGATAGACCATGGCACGTTAAACCATGTTGCTTGGCACGCCCCAGTTCTGGGCAGGCCCCTGCTGCTTACCATGCAGCCTGGGCTGCTCGCAGCAGGCAGTGAGCAGCCCAGGCTCCATGGCAGGTGGCAGGGTCCTACCCAGAGCCCAGGCTGCTCGTAGCAGGTAGCTGTGAGGCTGCAAGCGGCTGCACGGGGCTCAAGAGCCTCAGCCCAGATCATTGCTGGCAGTGGCTACACACACACCTCAGGGCAGATGGCAGAGAAGAGGCTGGGGCTGCACAAGTATCGAGCCCCTCGTGGCTCCCCCACCATCTGCCCCTGGCATGCCAACATCTTCCAAGTCAAGGTTGCAGGGGTTTTTGGCACTCAGCCCAAAAACATTGCTAACCCATGCCTTATGCCAATGCTCTCTGCTGCCCCGTCTTCTGCTGCTTGTCATAAAATGGTTATTCTCTACTTAGGGATGTGGTGATAATTTCCATGACAACACAGACAGATTCTGGTAACAAAGAACTCTGCCTGCATTGTGTGAAGGGGCACAAACACTGAACTCCTATCTGCCCACAAGCTCTAGCAGAGGCTGGGATTTTATGTTGATCCCCAACAATGTGACCCTCCAGTTACTTGAACATTCAGGGTCTGTGGACTTTAGGAGTGTGTGGACTGCATTTCCAGTGCAGTGCTAGGAAATGCACACTGATATCCAGTTAGTAAAGCCTCTTTCCACTGAATGAGTATTTCTTTAACAAATGGCTATATACCTGGAATTAGTAGGAGACCCACAGAATACAGCTTCTTATCATCCCCCTAATAAGATCCTACTCAGGCCTAAAAAATAGATACCAAAAATGCTTGGGAATTTTTAAGAAGAGTGTGAATATTAGAGATGGGTCTGAACCAAAAGCCTAACCCAGGCTTAAAATCCAGGCTAAGATCCAAATCTGTAACTCGAATCTATGATGGGCTGAGACCTAACACTGTGAGTTGGGATGTGATTGGTGAGATGTTCTGCCCCAGATTTGGAGTTTGGCTTAGATTTACCTATGGGAAATACCAAGAGGCATCCTGACACTTCTGAGGCTAATGGGAGTTTTTCTCCTCCCACTATTTATTATTCTTTATTTCCAGGATTTTACTCATTAGAATGTATTATTTAAGTACCAACATTGTGTTCAATGGATTACAAGCTACAGATAAAGACAGTCCCTGGCTGGAATATCAGCAGCCTAAAGAAGGGAATTCACTTGGCCAGGTATTGAACCAGGATTGATTACATGTAAGACACCTCAGTTTGCCCCTACAGCTCCAACATTGGCTAAGGAACCACCTTATTAATAAATCAGTTGATAGGTATGAAGAGGCTCTCACTAAAAGTGATCTTGATTATTCTCAGCCTCCTTCACCCACCTACCACTGTGAGTAATAAGAGCTCATAATTTATACTAATAGGCTTTCAAAGGAAAAAGGAAATCGTTGGTTTTTTCTGCTGCATTGCTCTTTTGTTGAGACTTCTCTTTTTATATTATCAAGCCTTGCAATTAACCTGCTGTGCATTGTTCTTTGCAGAGAATCTGCTGTTCCTAGCTCTCTGCTGGGGGGATAGACCTTCCATTTGCAATGATAAACAATGCTATTCGTAGAATTTTTACAGATCGTAGGGTCACTTATTTCTCACTGGACACACATTGATGCTGTTTTTGTTTGATGACAGGTAGAAAGCCTGAGAAGGGTTTATACTTGCTCCTTACTTGGCTTTGTATGATTCACTTGGGGCACAAATGGAGCCCAATCTTGACTGGAACTTTTGGGTGCTGTCCCCATATAAATAATAAAGAATATAAAATGAATGAAGAATACCAAATTAATACAGAAGAAACAACAACAGTAATAAGTCATGCACATCTGTGTCCCCTGAGTGTAATGGCTTCAGCTCATCATTGATGACCTTACTTTTCTCCTTTTTGATAGGTCATAGACATAAATAATTTGAGAATAAACTATGTTAGATTAAATGCATAGGCTGTGTAGTGCCCAGTACTCGGGATTAGGGATTTGGTTCCTTGCTCCTAAACCCATTCTATAGCTAGTTACTCCAGTGTGTAATGGCTGCATTCTGATTTAGTAGTGTTTTGTATCCACTTTGCAGTAACTCTGCCTTGGTATAAATGATCCCCCAGGGTGCAAAATAAAGAAGAATAAAGCCCTTTGGGTATGTTTAGACCAGGGGCGGGCAATTATTTCGGGCAGAGAGCTGCTTACTGAGTTTTGGCAAGCTGTCCAGGGCCACGTGGGTAGCCCCGCCCCTTGACAGGTACCCTGCCCCCTGGTTGCCATCTTGTGAAGTCCCACCCCCTAACCCCTGACTTTTGCTACCAGAAGTCCCTCCCCTTGCCCCTGGAAGCACTCCTTTCAGCAAGGGGTTTTACCATCTCGGAACCAGAAAAATACCAAATTATATTCTAAAAAGCGAACATCTAAAACATTGTGTGGGTGCATGTGTGTGGGTGGGACTTACCCTACAAACACACAAACTGGGGTACCAGTGCAGGCCCCATGCTCCCATGGTCCAGCAATGTAGCCAGGAGCGAGGTGGTGCTGGAGAGGTGCGGGGGCAGGGAAACTGCTGGAGGTAGGGCAGGGCTGGGCTGCTGCATCCTGCTGCCAGCTCCCCCGGGGTCCTACTGCCCCTGGCTTCTGTCATCTTCTCCACAGGTCGGATAGAATGGCCCAGCAGGCTGGATCCAGGCAAAACCTTTTAACCCTGTCTGCATTTCAACCTCTACATTCAGTGAACCAATGTGAGCTTCCACATAACCCCCCTGCAATCCAAGCGATGCCCTCTCGGGTCTGCAGAGGCCTCCCCTGCGGTATTGTAGTGCATATTTGTTCCTGTCGGCATTGAATCTTTGATGTCTGGAGCAAGAGAAGATGAAATACGATGAGGAGAGGGAAGGTGTTATTAGGGACTTTTTCCCTCTCAGAAACCAATTTGGTTCAATTTGGCTTTTGGATGAAAGTCTTGCAACAGTTCTTGCCTCAGCTCTCTTGAAAATTAGCAAACATCTTTTCTCTGTTCTTTTGAGGGGTAGGAGTGAGTGGAGACAGACTGATGTGGTAAGTGCTCAGGCTCAGCTCCAAGTGTTGTCTCAATTTGATCTTAGTGAGAACTATGTCCTTTATTATGGAAAAAAAGTGGGCCTTATTTTATTCCTGTGCCCGTGTAACTCAGAATTACACTGGAGTCAGTGGGAGCACGCCAGAGCACCTAGGCACAGCACAGCCAGAGGGAGCATGGCCAAGGCAATCCACCTCAGGGCTCAGACAGAAAGTGCTCCTGCTGGGCAGACCAGCTCAGGAGCCAACAGGCCAGGTCACAGGGACAAGGAGAGCAGTCCTGACTGACTGAGCTGCAGGAGGGCACTTGGGTGGGGTGTGGAAAGGGGAAGAGCAGGAAACTCTTGGATTGATCTGTTGACTGCATTTGAGACCTTTTCTGTGCACCCTGGAGCATGCCCTGCAGGATTCCCTGCAGAGTCATATCACCTCTTAGGGAAA
>NW_005842548.1:730366-735079 GCF_000455745.1 Alligator sinensis
AGCGACCCAGGCTGTCTCGCCTTGGAGAATCGGGGCCTTTCAGCATGTGTTGGTTGTCCCTTTCAGCAAGCATAGATTTCTCTCTATGTTCACTGGCACCGAGAGGCACAAACAGTTCCCTATGGCTCAGGTCCCTGCTTCATAGAGTCACATCAGAAGTTTCATGTTAAATGCCATTTACCCGTTTAAAATGCCTATTTGCAGCTGCTTCTAATTCTTGGAGAGACAGATTCTTGGTCAGGCCCCAGACTCTGAGTCAGGAGACATGACTTTTGTTCCTGGCTTTTTGCTACTGCCCTCCTTTGTGGCCTTGGGAAGGAGCAGATCCAGAAGGGGTGTGATGGTGCAGTCCGCGGTCCTCTTGCTCTCCTCAGGAGCCAAGGGCCCAATCCAGCTGGCACTAGGCTTGCCAGTTCCTCTTCCCTTGGGAGGGCATTTTAGGGCCCAATCTGACTGCCCCCTGATTTGCAAAATCCTGGATCTATCTCTGGCCACCCTTGGCCTTGGTGCCCCTGTTTCTTCTCCCTACCTTTACCTGCCTTGCCTGTTCACACTGGAAACTATTTGGGAGAAGAGCCAGCCTTAGGGGAAATAGTGCCCTGGGCAAACCTGTATTTTGGTGCCAGTGCCCCCCCGAGCACCACCTCCTGCTGTCCCCCTGGGCACCCCCGCTCAAGTCACCAGTGCTGCTGCAGGCAGAAGCAGGTGGGCAGGGGTGCAGGGTGCAGTCTGGTGGGGAAGCAGAGCCACCTGCACTGCCTGGCCAGGCTGCTCCTGAGCAGCGGCTGGGGTGAGGCGGGGCAAGCTGGGCTGGGCACTGTTCCCCCTTCCTGGAGCAGGGATTGGGGTGGGGGGGGTGGTACCCCCGGAACATGGTACTCTAGGTGGTCGCCGACCCTTAAGGCCAGCTCAGTTTGGCAGGGAAGCCTGTCCTTTACTGTGTCTGTCTGTCTGTTGGTGCTGTCATTTTTGCTGCCTTTTTTGTCTGCTTCTCCCCCCAGTTGTTTCTGTGCCTACTTTCACACCAGTCCCAACATGGGGAGCACTCATTTGGAGCTGGTCCATCTGGCCTCTGCACTTTTCCCATTTTCCAGTCACCCACCATGACGCACACAAAAAGGAGCCAGTGACCTTGATTTGGTTGTATGGCTGACTCTTACTTTAGAGGACATTTTTGCATATGAAACCTCCTTCCTCAGAGGTTTAGATTAGCAAAATCGTTGGATTATTTATGATGAGTCACTATAACTCAACTTGTTGCCTTCTTGCTACTCAACTATTTGGAGCATCCGCAGCCCTCAAACATGGGGCCAGGAGGCTCCAGCTAATTCAATCACTCCATGTCACTTGAGTGTTTGTAGTGTGGCAACTGTTGGCTCAAGACAGGCTAATTGGCAAGGTGAAGGTTGGATCTCAAATTCTGGCAACTCAAGAAGGTGTGATGCCAGGTATTGTTCTTCCACCTTCCAAGATGCCACAGTGTTCTGCAGCTAAGAGAATTTGATGCCAGCATGAAAGCCCATCACTGTTTTGGAAAGGCTTCTCTCTTCAACTGGAGCAGCTTTCAGGGTTTGCGGAGCTCTAGATATCCTCAGCTTAGACTCCTGGCTCATTTTCATTCCATCACAACATCTGGAATTGGAGATATGGAACTGCAGAGAGTCTTGTTGTTGCTTTTGTCAAGGATATATTAGGGAGTAGGGTCCTCTGCCAAGGAGCAGGTTCACTCTGGGGCACAGACTATGACCTCAAAGTGTTGTGGAATTCCCTGGGACCCAAATGCAATAAGAAAAAAATGTTCTCAAGTGGAAAAATGTATGGGGGGGGGCTCTCTTATTTGATTATATCAGTGAGGAAACAATGTAGTATAAATAAAGCAATTTCAAGAACAAACAGATTGTACTTAGTTCTCATTAGAGGGGGGGTTTATATTGCCTCTATTATGTAAATAGTTTATTGGCTCTTGAATTGTCTGTTAGTCTCCAAATGGGCTGATCTGTCACACAGTAATATGTTGTTTACTTAACCCATGTAAAATGATAGCCTGTCTTGTGTGGGGTTCAGCGTAAAAAGGTTTGTAAGAGAGATGTACAGAAACCTATGTGATGCCAGAAAAAAGCTAGGAAAATAAATTCTGGATTTTAGATAATACTTGGAATTAAGATGGCTTTTCTTTGGTTTTGGTTGTGCTTAATTTTTCTTAACATTGATATTTGACTGTGTAAGTCAGTATATGGGCCAACAAAGAGTGGAGGAAAGATTATTACAAGCTGTCAATGGCCTGAAAACAGCAGCTACAAGTCTTTCTCCTTTTTGGGTCCTAGATATGAAACCAAGTGTTATGTTGGGACAGGGACAGATTTATACAGGTGCTGAGCACTTGCATCTCTACTTGACCTAACTGGGAGTAGCTGCTCAGCACTTCTTAAAGTCAGGCCCACAGAGAGAGAGTCTCAATTCAAGTCCAAGGGGTGACCTCTCAAGGTCGCATGGAAGGTGTGTCAGCATGGCAACATTTGGAAGTGGACCAGATAAAGTAAACTGAGGGGACTGGAAGAAGCAGCTAATGCCTGTTCCATAGGGCTGCCTCCTGCTGCCCTTACTCTTGTACATTAGAGGTGTTTATGGATCAGGCCCCTTGTTCACAGAAATAAATGTTACATTGGAGCCAAAGGGTTGTAAGGTTCTGTCCAATGATGCCACGTAGGTAACAGTGATTGGTCAGGGTGGCATCAGGGTGCACAACACTCTCATGGCAATTGTGCCAAATAGACCTTACCTTTAAGCCACATAATAAAGGACAGGGTGGTACATGTGGTCCTGCATGGGCTCTGCTCTGAGAGGATTTTCCCCTCAGTAAAGAGCATAATCCATCCCTTGAGCAGTTCTCTGCTTACATAAAGGAAAGGAAATATCCTTTTAAAACTTGTCCTAAATACTTCTAAAGGAAGCAGACTTTGCTCCTGGTACTGCAAAGCCTGTGCATCATGCAGACTGTTACTAAACAGTGGTCTGGTATGAACTGAAAATGATAAAGGTGATACAGGTAATACGGGCCTTAGCAACTACAGGACTTTACTGCGTACCATTGATGGTATTTTGCTGACACATCACAATATAATGGAGTCTGATTCCATTTGGATACCACTGAGTCCACAGAAGTCATTGTGGGCTTTGAGTGCCCTCTTATGGACAGTTTATTATCATGCATGAACTTTACCAAGCTCTTGAGCCCAAGGCATGAATAATAGTAAGAACTCGAGGACTAGGGTTAGATATTTCTTCTTAATCAGAGAAGTGAAGGCAAAGTATATTGGGCAATAAGATCACCAGACATAAAAAGACATTATACCCCGCCGTAGTGCATGAGGGAATTCTGGTTTGCATCTGTCTAGAAAATTTAAAATAGGGATCAAAACCCCCTACACAAGCATTAGCTGATTAAGCCTTATATTACCCCATGTTGGAAAAGTTTCATGCTATATGGTGTAAGGAACAGCATAGTAGAAGCTGTTTGCATTACACAAGAAGTTTTATTAGTCTTACGCAATCCAGACATGAGGCTATGTATTCCTAACAGCCATGAATAACTGGGCATTTAGCTATACACTCATGTCAAACTTCCTTATAACATCCTTCTAACCAGAAATGGAGGGATATCAATTAACTGTAACAGCCTTTGAAATGATCAAGCAACTTTAACTTATACTACAGCTCTCCTAGGAAGTGAACAATACAATGGCAAGCTGAACATGCAGGTATCTGAGAAAAAGAAAGAAGGGGCAAATTTAAATTTTGGGCAAATCCTCTGGAATTCAGTGAGGCAATCTAAGGAAATGTGCAGTTGGCTCAAGCTGTTTTGCATATATTTTTCCTATTTGTTATGGTAGAGTGGGCCAAATGGATTAATTAAAAAAACACTCTTGCCCAAGAACAGGATAAACAAGATACATGCTGAGTGTTTCCATTCATCCATAGTCCTCCACAGTATGTCCCATTCCCCTTCCTCCAACTCATTCTTTCCATATTAGCTCTTTGGAGTAGGGGTCTTTACCCCATGTCTGGACAGAGGCTATGCTGTTCAGTTGTCCTTTTTCTCGCTTGTAATGTGCTTAGAACATTGCCAGCTCTACACAGTGATATTTTTTGTCAACAAAAAGGATCTCGACAGATTGGAAAGCTGGGCTGAAGCTAGCAGGGTGAAGTTCAATACTGATGCATGCAAAATGCTATACCTTGGGAAGATCAATAAATTAAGTGACTGTGGAATCGATGCCTACACAGTTGGATGGGGAAAAAATTGGCTGATGGGGCGCACCCAGAGAGTAGTGGTGGACGGGTTGTACTCAACCTGGCGAGATGTGAGCAGTGGGATACCTCAGGGCTCGGTCCTCGGGCACGCACTGTTTAACATCTTAATCAGCGACTTGGACGAGGGGGTGGAAAGCACGCTGTCCAAGTTTGCTAATGACACTAAGATGTGGGGCAAGGTGGACACACTTGAAGCGAGAGAGAGGCTTCAAATAGATTTAGACAGGCTACAACAGTGGGCAGATGAGAATAGGATGGGGTTCAACGTAGATAAATGCAGGGTGGTGCACCTTGGGAGAAGGAATCCACAGCATACATACAGGCTGGGGAGTTCCCCTCTTGAAAGCACAGAGGCGGAACAGGATCTTGGAGTCATTATTGACTCCAAGATGAACATGAGCC
>NW_005842548.1:735570-743535 GCF_000455745.1 Alligator sinensis
CTATGAAACTATGAAACTAAGAATAATCAAAATTATGAATACAAAATGGATGCAGTTATGGGCTTCACATTTTTAAAAGGACATGGAGAAGTTAGAGAGGACATAGAAGTGGGTAAAAACAATGATAAAGGGCTTGGAAAATAAGTCATATGAGGAGAGAAGCTGAAGGAACGCGGCATGTTCAGCTTGTGGAAAAGGTGAAGACATGGTAGCAGTCTTCGAATACTTGAAGAGCTGCCATAAAGAAGAGGGGAAACACCTTTTCTGCCTTGCTTTAGAGAGTAGGACAGGGACAGATGGCTTGATATTGCAGCAAAGTAAGTTTAGATTGGATAACAGAAAAAACTTCTTCGCTGTTACAGCAGTGGAATAGACTGCCTAGGGAAGCTGTGTACTCTCCATCATTGGAGGTATTCAAGAAGAGGTTGGACAGCCACTGGTTGGGGATGATCTATAACTTTGTCTGTATTTTTTTCTAGGTATTTTCCATGCTTCTGGGCTTTGCTGGTTGTTGCATGGGGCTAGGAAGGAATTCTCTTCCCTCCTCTCCCCTTCTGCTGCTACATGTGTCAGGGGTTTTTTAAACCTTCCTCAGAGTCCCTGGGTGTTGGCTGTGGCCAAGGCTGGGAATTTTGGCTGGGGTGTGCTCCTGCTAGGACTTAAAGTCAAAGGTTCCTGGATAGAGGGTCTTGCCCCTCCACTCAGGGTCAGACTTTGGTGTCAGGAACGAATTTCACGCCATGTTCAGATCAGAATGGGCTATGGGGGTTTTTGCCTTTCTCTTTAGCCAGGGGAGGAGTGGGGCACGATCCTTTTCTTGGGATCTCTTAAGCATATATTAACAACCTTTACAGGTTCAAGATATTGGCTGTCGTGCTCCCCCAGCTTTACCTGTGGCAGGTTTGAGTGTTATGTGTTGTGTTGTGTTGTGTTGTGTTGTGTTGTGTTGTGTTGTGTTGTGTCAGGGTTGACTGTAGTTTTGCTAAGAGGTTAGACAATGGGTTTGTATAGGATGGTTTGAATAGGGATGATCCTACCTCATACAGAAGGTTGGAGCGGATGACCTATGGAAGTCACTTTCAGCCCTACTTCTCTATGCTTCTATAAACATTTTCTATTCCTTTTCTTGTATTTAACAAGAAGAAGCTATTAGAATGAAATGAATGTTTTTACTTCCTTTGCTACCTTTCAATGGAAAAATGTTCTAAAACAAAATTTTAATTTTGAACTAAAACTCATCATCTTGGTTTTCAGGGTTTCAAGTCTTTCTCCTCCTTTTTTGTATTTCTTTCCGCCAAAATGAAACAAACTTAGTTTCCTTCTGAAGTTTTCACAGATATTCCTATTATTTGTCCAGGTGTAGAACTAAATCCTCGCTATCCCACTGTCACTGAGTTTGAGAGCCGAACTCAAGATGGTGGCTGTAACACTAGCTTTCCTTGTCCAATGGGTTGATAGGTAAGGGGGTAGAGGGGGATCATGTAAAGCTGACCTAAGCCTGACTCTAAGTCATGGCCAACCAAAGTGGGTTTGGTGATCCATGAAAAACAGTGCTATGGACCAATTGCTTCTGTACCCAGACTACATTCAATCATTTGGTTGCTTCCCTGAGGGAGTAAGAAGATCATGTTCAGAGGTCTTCAGCAGGTAACCTAAGATATTAACTGGATATAATGAAATGCAGTTGGAGCCCAATTCTAGTCCTGTGTGATGAGGCAACTACTAGGTTGGCACCATAAAAAACAGTACAGCAAGAAATGTACAGGCTCTACAGCTAATTGGGCTGGCCCTGGAAAAAAGAAACAATATGGATCATGAAGTCTGTGTGCATCAGGTACACAAGCTGAAGATCTCCAGCCCCGAGGCAGCATGCAGAGGATGGAGGCTGCTTGGATTGCTCGGCTACCTTAAGTGAGTGAGAATTGATTTGGGGCTGATGTGTGCCAGGCCCTGATAAAACATACTAGGCAGATCTCAGCTGCTTGAAGTAGGATATGGTAAAACATCCTTCATTGATTCCCTTGATGATGAAAGCCATAGTAGAAAAATAGAAACCTTTTTAATCTATTTCAGGCCAATAAGCAAGCAGACTAGATTTTCAGACCAGACATCTCCCTTTGATTACTCCTTGCTTGCCAGTAGGTGTCATTGCAGATTTGCAGACAGCGGGGATTTATTGTGGTCTGAAGGACAGTATAGATTTTGACAGACATGCCCCCCCACCTACTCTCCATGCAGACACACTCTCACACATACAAACAGAAGCCTGCATGATGTAGCTTTATTCTGGTATCTGCAGTGTGGGATGGAGGGGGATCCTGTTGTTTCACTCAAATATGATTTTGAGGTGGCTTTTCTGCTGTTGAAGATCTGTATCATCTGAATTTCAGCCTCTTTTTCAGAGCCAGGCAGTTCTGCTTCTCTGTGCATTATAAACACTGACTGCAGTGTTTACACCCTCTTTTCCTAGGATGGGGCTCCTGGGTCATAGAAGCAGAGTATTTTTGGTACAAAAACCCCCAGCTGTGGAAAGGCCTAAAGCCAAAAATTAGTGTCAGCTGGTCCCACACTAATTTGAAGGCCTGCTTTTGCTCTTTTGAAGACAATGGCAGAGCTCCTGTCAAGTTCTGTGCACCAGAATGAATGCACACCAGAAAAATATCAAAGACAAAAACACCCAATTACCCATGGGGGCATATTTCTCATAAGAAAACCACTCTGTCTCCAGCCTCTCAGTTCTAATCCTCAAAAGGAATTTACAAAACACCTTTCACGGACAAGCCTATGAACTTTACTTCATCAACCTACTGGATGCAAAAAATCATGGACTAAATATAGACATTGGATTTATGACACATTGTAACCTGCCTAACATCTGACTCCTCAGGTGCCTCTCCACTAGTTACCAGCTACATTCATTCCCCTTCCCCCCACACCTGTCTCTCACCCCTGACTCCTCAATTTATACCTTCACTGACTGCCTGTCTTGCATGCATACCTGCCTCTGGCTTCTTTACTATTCATTCCATCCAGGAAGAGCACACACCAACTGCAGATGCTTCCTCAGCCTGACTAAGGATATTTATACCTGAAAGCTTGCAAAGAAGAATTTTTCCAACTATTTGAGTTGGTTTAATAAAAGATATCAAATTAACCCAAAGAACCTTGTCTGCCTCTGTCCTTAGACCAACACAGCTACAACACGGCTATAGACTCTCTGAGTCTATAGGTTTCCACAGGAAGTTCCACTACACCTTGCATTGCATTCTAAAGCCACAGTTTTCAAAATGGTCCTCCTTCCTAAGAACATTGGACTGGAAGGGACCCCCTGGGCTATCAAGTCCAGTGCCATGCTATTGTAGATTATTGCATAATTTAATTCATTTCATAAACTGCTTGAGCTCCATTTAAAAGCTAGTTCCATGTGCTCTTCATAGAAGACTGCTCCAGGATTGGAGGAATTCCACTAGTAACCTCCCTCCAACCCAATATTTCTGTTTCAGCATAATCTTTTGTTATCTCCACTCTGGCTGGTTCCTTACCCATTCCTTATAATTAATGTACCAGTCTTGTCCTCTTCAGCTTCAATAACAACCTTCGGTGTGGCACCTTCAGTGTGGGTCTTGCTGAATTCCAGAAAGACTAGGTCTCCTGATTTTTCTGTTTGCAGACACCCAATTGTCAAGCTGGCAAACACCCTCTCCCATTGAAGTCACTCACTTAAGTGCCTGAACTTGGGTTTCAGAACCTAATTTTAGACACTCATTTTGGAAACCATTAAGCTTAGAGATCAATTTAAGAAAAGCTCCTTTTGCATAGGCCTTCCCCTAGGAAAGATATTTCAATGTGTCTGCTCTGTTTTAGCTTAAATTGAAGTCAATAGACAAGTTATAGCTATCTTTGCTCCCATTCCTGTGCTGTAATGAACTGCACTGAAATCAAGTGGGAATACTCAGAGGCTGGGTTAGAAAAGGCATGACACAAAACTAGAAAAGCTAAAAAATGTGGTGGAAATGTCAGAGAAGGAGGTTTTCACAAGATAAAGCAATGAGGTTGTATTTCACCTTGTCTACAGCATGTTCCATATTCTCACAAGTTATTTTGCTTTGATTGCATTGCTGCTGGTTTTATGCTATTTAATTTCCTTTGCAGCACTGTGCACACCTGGACCTGTGCAACTGGACTAATCAGTTACACTTCCTGTTTATAGCTGATTTCACTTTCTGGTTCTTCCCTCATACAGGGCAATGGCATCCTAAGCTGAGAACAGTACGGACAGCTTGGGCATTAGCAGCGAGAAGGAAAAATTCCTACGAATCAAAGATCTTTTTATGCAGCTGCCATCGTTCTTAGAAACAGCAGTAAAGCACAAGGAGAGAAATATACACTAAAGAGGGAACATGGAAGCAGTAATGATCTTAAATAATATGACCTAAGTTTTCCATGACTAGTTTCCTCAGTATCTTTTCAGTTGCTTTTATGCCCTATTAAATAACTGGACTATAGAGACCTGTTTATTTTCATATATTACCTCTTTTGGATTTCTGGGCGCGCACAGTCCTCTTGTTGACACTGGTGTTATGATAAATTAACATGCTCTGGTGAGCTTAGCTGTTTACAGAACAGTATGCCTGTCAGTTCTCCAAATCACAGAACAGTCAGTTACTAGCAACTGCAGAGGCTAGCTACACTCAAAAAAAGCTTTGATTAAGCTCTGTTTGAACAGTAGCAGTGGGTAGATGATTTAGCTGATGAATTTAGACTTTATTTTGCCTATTGGGTGTCCATTCTGAGAGTATTTCCTCTACATTCCTTGCCATTCAAAAACATAAGGAACTCTTAATTATTTTGCAGTCTCTTTCTTGACTGATGCTGAATAAATTGGGATTATGTTTGATTAATTATGATTGGTTCAAGAATACATTGCTCTGTTTCTGTTCAACAAGTGGCTGAGTATACAAGCCCTACCATCACAAATACACAGCCCTCTCAATCTAACGCTCTCTGCCCAGTTACCTGTGTTGTGTGCTGCTGTGGTGGTAGTGGTGGTTACTTGTATCGTGGTAACAGCCTAGCTGTGCAGTGATGGGCCCAGAGTTCATTGTTTCAGGTACGATTCAAATACAGAAGAAAAAAAGATGATCCATGCCTCAAAGAGCTTACAACCTGACCTTTCCAGGAACCTTTGAAGCCCAATCTCTCAGCTGTTCTTGGGAAGTGAAAGTAACAAATGTTCCCCTTTCCCTGCCTGCATGATGCTCAGCCCCAGAGATACAACGCAAGCCTCCAGGGCTGCTGGCTTTCTCACTGCTCAGGTCTCAACGGTCTTGGGTGCCCCAAAATTGAAAAAAAAAACCCAAAATAAAACATTTTGGCCCACCCACTTCCCCTTCCTTAGAGGCACTCCGAGTGCTCTGATTGAAGCATGGGCCAAAAACGTGGCGCTTGTCCTGCAGCCCGAGCGCTGACCAGATGGCTTCTCAGGTCCATCGCACGTTTTTCATATACCAGGGTGAAAAATGGTTTTCTTTATGCCTACTGCCTGTGTGAGTCTTTGAGCCCATAACCAGACTTGAACTCACAACCTTCCCACTAGCAGTGGGGTATACAAACCCCAGAGCCACACAGCAATACCAGTTTTGATTTTTTTTCCACCCTCCGTGCCTAGGCCACTACAACACACACACACATGCATATGTATACCGCCTCCTGACATGCAAAAAAAAAAAAAAGTAATGCTCTGAGAGCTGGCTCTGTGCCCCACGAAAAGAAGCCACAGGCAGCCACGAACATCCCCCTTTCCCATGCTAGCATGATGCTCAGCCCCAGCAATACAACACAAGCCTCCTGGGCTACTGGCTTCCTCACTGTTTGGGTCTCAATGGTCTTGGGTGCCCCAAAATTGAAAAAGAAAAAAAAATACATTTTGGCTGCACCTACTTCCCCTTCCTCAGAGACACTCTGGTTGCTCTGATTGAAGCACAGGCTGAAAATCTGGGACTTGGCATAGCTTTCAGCATGCCATGGTGAGCCCTGCAGCTTTTAGCTCTGGAGCCTGGGTACTAGTCAGATGGTTTCTTGGGCCCATCATATCTTTCCATGCATCAGGGTAAAAAAAAAATTCCTCAATGAGACCAAACATTCAGACTTTTTGTTTCAGTATTTAGCTAACTCTATTAAAAATATGCTGGGATACCCTCTTTGATTGCTAGACACAGAGATTGCTCCCCCAGTGGGTTTTGTGCTCTTTGAAAAAGATGACTCATCTCGTTTGACTGGGAGGGTAAACTGCTTTCATAGTCCTGACATGATTTCACTTTGAATGGAGTTTTATGAGGTTTACGTGGGATCCTCAGTTGCTGTAAACTGAAAGTAGAAGTCCCTTGGCTTGTGTGGTGCCAGTGCAGCTGTGTGAGTCTGCTCCAGTTAAGAACACATCTCAGACCCTCATTAAACCCTATGTGGGTTGTGTGGAGTCTGGATAGGGCCTGAGCGAGAGGAACCTGTGTCAAAAGTAATGTTGCATACCAGGCCAGTGGAGAGTGCTCACAAGGTGCAGAAGTGGCAGGCTGCCAAGTTGGCCATTGTTTTTACAAATCCCTAGGAGGCATCAATTTGAATTTCTCCTCCTGCACCTCACTTTCCTGAGAAACATTGTACATTCCTAAGTTTGCCCACGAGCTCCCAGTTTCTGTGTGCTTGAAGGGTAAAGTTCAGTCCTCGCCCTATGCTTAAGGGAGGCTGGGGGTTGTTCAGTTTTTATTTCAGAAGCACTGGAATTCAGGTACACAGTGACTTTACAATCACATTCCCACTTGTCCATCTGCCCACAGAAGAACTGCTTTCATTGAGCTTCTCTGCCTGTGCTATTCTTCATCCTAGCGCTTATGCTGCTAGATGTCAAAGGTAGCTCTGGTTGTTTAAATCTCTCTCTTTCCTGGTGAGAAACTGGCTTGAGAAGTCATAAGGATTTCCTGCTGGGAGCTTGTTTACTTCATGCAACTTGTCTGAGCAGGAGTTTCCTATGCAACGATTGGGGATCAAGAGCAAAAGGAAATGCATGAAAAGTCCCTCTTGACATTTGTTTTTGTGTGGTGAGAAGAGGCCACATTTAATAATACTCTCACTGGTGGAGTGGCAGATTATACCCACACCGTACTACAAGTAGAATTTATTTCTCTCTGTACTGGGAACGCTAATTGCATGAGGAAGTAGAAAGGCTCCAAAAGAAAAGCAGGACCATGAACACACTTGGTGCTGAAATGTCAGCCTGTGATTTGGCCTATGAAATGACTGTGATTGGCATGGCTGATTGATTACTTCCTGTAGTAGAGAGGCTTTCAATTAAAAATAGTTGAATGCCCCTTTTTATAAGGAGCAACCCAAGATCAGGTTTGTTTTCAAAATCAAATTGAATTTGTGATTTCACGGCTGCGCTTTGCTGAGTTTTTTGTTTCATGCCAGAAGCCATTTGGAGTAGGAAATGGATCTGACAGCCTAGCAACGAGCCACACATGCAAGAAAAGCAAGAATAATCAACAGTGACCCCAGCCACCCCCTCTCCTGAATTTGCAGCATGCAGAAAAAATCAGGGCCACAGTTTATGTCTGGGCAGAAGCACTGTGAGAAACTCAAGGAGTTATTTTGTAATGTAGCGTGGGAACAGTGCCCAGAGAAGGAGCAAGCACACAAGGGGATGTGGAGCCAGCTCCGAGCCGGAAGTTCTTAAAGCGACACACACACTGTTTGCTGCTCTACCCCCATCTCAAATTATTATTTGAGAAGCTGTCCTTTGGATTTTGGTCTGTGAATTTATATTGGCTTACTAGCATCCTCACTCTGACCTTATGCCCTGAAACCAGTATAGCAAGGAGACATTCCAAGCTGAAACATGAATTTCACATTATATGATTCTTGATTAAACAGCCCAGGTGGGAAGTATTTGACTCTCCAACAACCCTTCTC
>NW_005842548.1:743566-773058 GCF_000455745.1 Alligator sinensis
TATGTAAGTGAATAATGAACATGGGTCCATAGGCACAAATAGCTAACTAGTAGCATAACTGATAGTCAAAAGGTTGTGAGGATTGACTGGGTCATGGAGATTGGCTGTACTCCCTCAGCTCTAGCAATGATTCTTTTAAGTAGGGGGTAGGGAATGTTCATGGTATGGAGGAAGTCTGCATTGTCAAGTAAGAGATGACTGCAAGCTAACATCCTTGCATCGTTCACCAGCACAAAGGTTCATGATGGAAAATAAGCTAAGTAACACTTAAAAATAAAAGACAAAGAACAGCATTAGCACAGCCAGGGCTTACACAATCCTCCCACTTTAAAACAAATGACAAGGACATCTGCAAACACTCACGGGCCTAATTAAAACAGGACATAAATCAAAGTGGTCTCCTTAACAGATGTGGAGCAGAATGGAACTTGGTACTTTAGGACATTTTTTGGAAGGGTCGCTTAAAAAAAGAGAGTTGCCAAAGGAAGGGTGGCCAATAGTACTGGTTGCTCTGTTTAAGTTTCTACTTTGGCAACTTGCAGAATTATTTTTCTCCTGAAAGGTCAGTGGCATTTTCAACCTCCCATAGAACCAGTATCATCAGTCTCAGATCTACTTGAAGATGACAGTGATATTAGTTCTTGTAGAAATGTTAAACTCTTGTACTTGGGTGTCTGCAGTTAAAGGAGTATGTAGGAATTGTTTCCTTGGTGTACTTACACCTCAGATTACTAGAGCAATGGAGCCATATAATTGTGTAGACAGGAACTGGTAATGCTACCACATCCTTTTTACACAAGAAGAGATGGATACTTTGGCACAGACAGAATAAAACTGTCTGATCTGGCATGCGGATAGGATGCAATACAGTTGGATGTTGGTGTCACATTTTATCAGGACCTTCAAGGTCCCCATGAACAGAGCACCTACTGGTACAGTGCTGAGATATTGCCTCAGTAGTGATTCAGAGAAACATTTATTCACCGAGTCCCTTTATTCTGCACTTTGATTCTTTCGCTTTCACAACTGACTTTACCCAACACCCAGCCAGGCTGCAGAAAGTTTACCTACAGCCAAACCATGGATTTTCTTGGAATCTGCATTGGCAGTTTCAAGATGGGCTTTCTTGGTCTTCAGTACAGACATCTGCTTCTTTTTCAGAGGTTTTAGGGAAATTTTGACAGTATTCATTAATAAAAAATGAATATAAAATTAAAACGGACATGGCATCATGCTGCAGTGAACATACTTCATGTTCATCTGTGTGTGCGTCTGTGTGGCCCTGCGCTCTACTGGATGGAAGCAGAACTGCTCACTAGGGCTGTGTGAAGCTTCGGCTTCTGATTTGTTTCGGTGGAGATTCAGCCTGATTCGGTGGCCAAATCTCTGAATTTGTATCAAATCAAAGGACCCTTTAATCTCTCCGAATCAAATTGGAAACTTCCGAATCGATTTGGAGAGATTCAGAAAGATTCGGCGATTCAGACATAGACAGTCTATGGCCGAATTGCTGATTCTCCGAATCAGCATCAACTCTTCAGATTCAGATTTAGCCGAATCAAATCAGGGACAGTGATCTGAATCAATGAATTGAATCACTGTCCCCGATTCGGGCTGAATCCGAATCTGAATTGAATAGGGCCTGCTTCGCACACCCCTACTGCTCACCTGTGTTATACAGCCTCTTTTGCTGATAAATAATGGAGACTCTCTTTCAATTAAAGAGAGAGGGCCTGTGTTTATAGAGCAGGAATATCTGAGTTCTATCCCAGTGGAGCCAATCAAGTACTGAACTGGCCCTGATATTGATAACCCTGGCCTTTTTAGGTAGCCACAGATTTTTTTGCAACATTAATTAAAAACAGCAGGAAAGCGGGTCAGTACACTTTACTGTGATATGCCAAAAATCTCTCTCCTTTTTCGGTTTGGTATAACAGGATCTTGGGAATTTTAAAGTGAAATAACAGTGTGGAACATAATGTGATCCCTGGTGTCTTTAGTAAATGTCTGGAAACCTGGATCACAGTCAAGAGTGACATAATTCAGCTTTCTTTGTGAGAGTTCAAAGGCTGTGTCTGAAAAGGCACAACCCCCATTTATCTAGTGAGCTTTCTAACCAACAGAGAAAGTACAGTTTGTCCTCTCGACCCAGCAAGTGAAAGCCACGTCTCTCCAAAATGACCAGTTACTGATTGCTAGCGTTCTGCAATATTGCCTAGAATGAAGAAAAACATTGTCCTTAGGAACAGTCTCCACAATCATTTATAATAACAACAGAAGGCATGTTCACTTTTCACCCATCAAATTTGGAAAATGTGCACCTTCTTCTTGACCTGCTGCAGAGGAGACAGTAAGTGTCGACAAGATGAGATCCAGAGGTTTTGCCTTGAAACTTGCTTGGAATATATGGAAAATGTAAAAAATGTATCTCCTAGAGAAAGGCAGGTTGATGGTTTAGCTCCCAAACACATCACGTTAGAGGTGTTTACAGAACCTGTCAGCTCACCTGCCTGCTTTGAATGGGTTTTCTTCCCCTTCCCCCCCCCCCAACCCACATTGATACCCTATCATTTAAGATAAATTTTGCCTGCTTGATAATGGATTGCTTGTGCTATTGGCACTAAGGTGAATGGCTGATAAATCAATAGAACTGAATTTTCTGCAGCCTTTTTAAGTAATCTGGCAATCCCAAAACCTTCAATGATGAGTGAATGTCTGTCAGAGCAGAGACTGCAGACAATTCGCAACAGCTGCTCCGCACCTCTCCATACCTTGCACAGAGGCTTGGAAAAGAGAACTTGCTGGATTGAAATAGAGAGAGTTCACAGAGGAGCGGCCAAAATGACTGAGGTCTGAAAACTAAATGGGTCTGGATAAACAGTGACTAAGTAAGTAGTGTGAACATTACTGAGTTGAATGGTGCAAGCACAAAGCAGCGGGAGAACTATCTGGCTGATCCCTGAGGCTAAGTACAGGCAGACAAAAAGCCCAAGGCTGAATTGATTCAGTCTTTGCAAGTTAGTCTAAACTGCAGAGATTGAACCAATAATCAAATGAACAGACATCCCCTTGTGATTCAGAAAATGCAGCCACATGTCTGCAGTGGCTCAAGCCAGAAGCCAGGGGGTTCTAGAGCATGGCTCTCTGGGATATAGCCAGCATGGGCTGTGTGTTTGCTCCCTCCTCCTGCTGCCCCAAAGTCTCTGGGATTTGCAGTCCATAATCGCACCAGCAGGACTCTGCAGGGTGGCTCATCACTTCCTCTTCCTGCTTCCAGGTACCTCTAGGATTTGTAGTCCACAGTGACAGCCAACAGTAAGTAAGCCAGCAGGGCAGAGCAAGGCAGCTCTGTGCTCAGGGGAAGATGAGTTTAACCCCCTCCTTGGCCCCAGACCAGAGCTGGTGTTTTCCTGGAGGTGGGGTGGGGAGCGGCAGTGAGCTGGCCAGTGAGGCACTGGCCAGCTCCAGCTAGGGAGCAGAAGTTCAGGGCCAACCCTGCTCTCTGGAGCAGACAGCCCAGCCCAGGGCTGCAGAACATGCTGGAGGACTGTGATTTAACTTGAATCAGGAAGAGGTCGGGGACAGAAGTTTCATAAACTGGTTTGACCTAAATCAGTTAAGCCTAATACTACATTCAGCCAGGTTTATCTTAAACCAATTTCAGCCATTTTGAAACTGGTTTATGTGCACTGAACTTCTGTTCTGTTACAAGTTTAAACCAGTTTCTGATCACTTAAACCAGTTTATGTGTAACTTCTGTCCCTAGCCTGGGAGCAAAAGCAGCTAGGAAAAATGGGGATGAATCTAAAGGCTTGTCTTAACACAAAGCTGCACTAATTTAACTTGTGATTTGAGACCAATATAGTTAAATCAGGACTGGAAGTAGAATGGACTCCTGTATTTTAGTTTAAGCCAGGCTTGCGTAGAGCTAATGTCCTGTAATGACAGATTTGAAGCTAGACTGCATTAAGCAACTGTCAACCTGAAATGAGTCCCTGTACAAGGGGGCTGTACTGGTTTAACTGAACTGGTATATATATGTGAATGTATGAAGAAGGCCAAGGAAGGGAACAGATAGTCTTAAATGTTGGTAAAAAATTACTGGAAATTTGGTATCAGTCTGTGAATAGTGTCTTGGGAAAGCTGTAAGTTTCCTTTTCTGCTGGACTTTAAAGCTAATGGGAACAATGCTTGAAGGAACTGCCTTACTTTGGCCCTGGATGAGATGGACTGGATAGCCTTTTCTAGCTCCAGCACACAGCAGTCTGTTTTTACAGTGCGTCATGGGATATTTAATTTCTAATGGGATAGCTCCCCTGTGTCATCTCAAAAATAGAAATCAATGAGTGTAGTAGGAATTGCTTAGAAATGCGTGGGAGGCTAGATGTACGTCACATCCACATTCAGCAGCTCAGGAGCCAAATTCAGGCGTTGCAGAGATGGCTATAACTCTAGTGAAGTCAGAGGAGTTGCAGTAACTTGTAGCACATCTGAACTTGACCCATTCAGCTCCCTTCTTGGCCTTGAATGTACAGAAATTCAGTTCTGGGGGCTAGGCTCAGCAACCTTTCAAATGTACTTCCGTGACATTCTAGGATTTAGATGAGCTTTCTCTTGGGTGTCTCAGAAATGGGCCCTTTCCCTCTAACTGCCCACTCAGCATCTACTGCAAGGTGAGGGAGAGAATCTGGGGATCTTCCCCTTCTCAGTATAGCCGATATACCTTTGAGAGAGATTTTCGATCCATTATGGGGCCTGTGCAAACAAGGCCTTCCTAGCAGGTTCATCCAGTATCAGTTCCAATTCGCATTACAACTGTGACTAAGACCAAAGCTCAGAAAATTCAGTATACCTACTGTCAATTAGCAATTGTCCTAAACAAAAATCCTGGGTGGGGGCAGTGTGTGTGTGTGTACACGCATGGTGGTGGTTGAAATCTAGATCTCACTTTTCTCCTTTGCTTCCTCCATTAGCATATTCCAAGTATGGTACGTATGGTATATTGCCAGGGTACTGGAGGTGGGCCCAGGTGTTGTGGTTTAAGCCCATCTCAACCATAAATGCAGGAATTGCTCAAGATGTTATAATGCCTACTACTTTTAATCAGAAATGCCAAAGCATATGTAAAGTAGGGGTAAGGAATCTTATTCTTATTTTACTGAACAGGTAAGAGAGGCAGAGAGAAATGTAGAGGTGTTCCCTAGGTCACATAACAAGTCTGTGGCAGATTTGGGAGTAGGGCCCAGCTTGACCCATGCACTGAACCCACTGTTTTGCAAAGGAATCACAAGCAGAATCTACCAGAAATGCAACTGAAAACCACAACAGCGACATCTGTTTGCAGCAACACCAAATAAGAGCAACAACTGCTTCCCAGCAACATTTTGCTGGGAACGATTTTCCCTGTCTTGTAGTCATATGACACTCCCCATAACAGCAACATTTGCTTATGAGGTACAAAGCCGCAGGGTGCCAACATGCTGCTAAGAACAGATATTGACTGTACAGAAAATTTAGTTGTGTCCCAAATACCTGTACAGCCCAAGACCCAATCCTGGAATCATTACAGCTGTGCATAGTGCTAACAGGAGCATTTTGCTTAGTCATTTTCTGACCAAGGTACTTGTTTGGGCAAGTTTCTCCTTTTGAATTATCTTCAGTTCCTGCATAATTCATTTTACCATGAACAATGTGAACACTGAGGAAGATACTGGAGTCTGGGGGTTGCTGCAAAAGGCTGGAAATTAATTACAAATGATACAGTTTGAAAAAAACCCTGAACCACTTGCCCAGCTGTGCAACCTTGGGACAAGACATGGGACTGCTTTGGGCCTGAGTGTGGCCAGCTCCAGCCCCATGGGCTCCGTGCACTGTGCTCCTAACCAACTCTGCATGCTTCATGCAGTATGTGGGGCCGGGGCTAGCACGTGTTGCATGTGGCATGCAGGCCTGTCTGGTATACGCTGAATGTGGTGTACGGGTCCACTCCAAGACCCACAAGCAGCACCACACAGTGGCTTAACAAGTAGAGTTGCTGCCTGGGGCAAACGCTGCAGGGGAGTGAGGGGCACGGGTTCTAAGAGGAGTGGGGGAGGAACAGGATCTCAGAGCTGGGGTGGTTGAGGGAATAGGTTCCCAGAGCAGGCAAGGGGCATGGGATCTGAGAGTGAGGGGAAGGTGGGGGCAGCAGTCTTACCCATGGTGGAAATGCCACAGTCCTGGCTGAGCAGCTGCTGTCACACATGCTTTGCTCACCCCAGCTGCTGTTCTTAAAGCATTAGCAGCCAGGGATTGCCAGGGTGCTAACTCTGGCACCGTTTTTGACTCTTCCCCCGCCCTTCGCGTCATGCTACTGGCACCCTGGGCTTCATGGGCTGGATCTGGCCTGCAGGCAATGTCTTTGACACCCCTGGATTATATCAAAGGGGTTCAGCTGGCTTTACCCTAGTATTCCTGAGTGCAGGATTTGGTCCAATGGCCCCAGTCTGTCTTCTTTCCCTTGTGGACTAAGCACCTACTCTCATTCAATCTTCTTAAAACAGACCACTTCTTTGCAGCCTACTGACACTAATCCATGACTGGGCTCTGAATAACATCTTTGATATCTTATATTAACACTTTCAGGCATTTATTTTTTGGGGAAGCTGGAACTTCTTATCTGTATTGTCCTTTTTTGCCATCCTTAATCAGTCCACTTTGCTTCATCATCCATTTTGTTCTCAGTACTGCTTGAGACCAATGAGACGGTGGCCTGTTTCATATATTTTAGTGCTTAAGAACTGCATCACTAATAAAAATGTTCTGTTCTATTGTCTTCAGCATACGGTATGTACTGGCTCACAACCAGTACTCAAGCTACTGCAGGGTTTCATGTCATCGTTGGTCAATGAACAAAGGAAATCCTATGCCCAATTTTCTGTGACAGAACAAACATTTGCCACGTGTTGCTACTTAGGAGATGACTTAATCATTTCAGGTTTGGGGGGTTTTTATCTACAGTTAGGCTTTCCCCTGCCATTCTTGTTATTTTATATGTAGTAATAATGATGATCTCAAGAGAAGGAATTAGATGATAAGAAATGGAAAAAATGTCAGTTGTTTAAGCATGCACAGAAGCAAGTCCTCATTAAGATATAAAAGTATGAAATGTATGGAGTCTGCTTCTGTACTATGTTGTGAAAACCCTTACTTTTATTGACCTATTTTGAAAATGGGACTTAGGCTCCTAAGTCACTTCAGCTCTTTGGAAAATGTTAGCCCTAACTACCAAATAACACATGATTAGAGCTAAGAGAACAATTTGTAACACAATTTAATGGGATTTGACACCTAACTCCTTTAGGCTCCTTTGAAAATCCTAGTCAGCATCTTAAATTTAGCCCTTTTTTTTTTTTGCAAACTGGAAGCAGTTAATATCCACTACTAAGAGCATCACATGTTTGTTTACTGTTCAAAAGTGTTGGCCAATGCTTTCTGTAATCTGATTCATTTGTGGGGCTGTTTGCTGAATTTTATATTAGAGATTCAATATCTGAGCTGTTACTTAAGGCATTTAAGTAACTGTACTAATGGACACATCATTGCAATGCCTGCAATGAACCAACAAAAAGCTCAATATCAAATTGTTAATTAGCCATGGGGCAAAGTAGAAGTTGTGTGGTATTAGTTACAATCCAGGATTGGATGACCTAAACTTTATAGATTTTTTCTTTTCTGTGTCCATGCAGAATTCATTCTTTCCTTTTAGCCACAAAACTTATTTCCTTACTGTGATAAGAAACTCATTTATGGACTTAAAACTAATTTGAATACAAACTTGCCCAGATGAGGAACCATGCAAAACAAATTAAACAGGATGTAAACGTGGGTGAAGGTGAATCTTGGTGCCTAGCCAATTTAGTCAGTGCTTTCCTTAAATAGGGAAGCAAAATAAATGGCAGCTTTTTCAAGCACTGCACTTTGTTAATACTTATACATGCCAGACTAAACTGACATTCTTAATGCTTGCTGTATGTAAAACCCATTGATTTAGCTTTGCATTATAATTATAGTTCTATTGATATGACTGCATATATATCTATATCTAGATAAAGATATATATACATATAGATATATATACACCACATAAACTCTGTGTGTCTCAATATAATTCACTGAGGTTTATGTCATTTAATGGTCCTGCACATTTCTGGGGCAGCCTGTTAAAAAAAATCATTACATCTTGGCTTTTAGATGCCTATGCCTGGTTGTTTTTCACTCTGCCTTAAGAATGGCATGATGGATGCCTTTGAGTTGTCGATGCTGCCAAAAAATTGCCCAGACCTCACTTATAGTTTCAAATAGCTTTGTTTACTAAAAAAGGCATTGGCTTATATACAGTCTCACCCCTGGCCACCCTAGCATGACTGCTTGTCAGTTAATCTCCTCTGCTTCAAAGATGCCCATAAGAAGCTGTGCGCTGACTAAGACTGGAGCCATGGTTTTCTTAGGCAAGTAATTTTTAACTCAGTAATGTTGCAAAAGCAGCTGAGGCTGCCAAGCCCTCACTGATACTTTCTTTGAAAAATGCAACATAAATCCCTTCTTTCATATCTTCCTGTGAAGCACTAGAGAGAGATGGGACCATGCTTTCATTGCAGGTGAAGCATTGCTCTCTTGGATTAACTCACAAATTCACTTCAAATCATTCATTCCTGGGGCAGCTCTGTGCATGCCAAAGCATCAGGATTATGTTGGATCAGATACAGATATCTACATAGTTACTTAATTTACCCAGAATCCAAACCAGTCACCCAACACTAGAGATCCTGGAGTTCTCTGGAAGTTCGTATTTGCTTTGGATTCCTGTGGTTTGATCCATCTCTTCACTCATAGGCCTTCTCTGCATAGAGTGCATGGCTAATAGAGCAGCTCCTCTGTGGCTCTGCAGATTTACCTTGTTTACACACACATACACACACACTCATATCCAGGCTAATGGCATGTAACAGGCTTGGCTCCTGCTGCTTGGGAAGCAGGCTGAGGATGAATTAACTTTATTTACATGTAACTGGATTTTCTACAAACACTGCTAAGAAAACTAAATCCTATTTTTTAAAAATCATGTGATGAAAGCTACACTGTAAGATGTCCACTCCAAGAAACAAGATGGTAAGATGCTGACAGTGAAGTGCGCGTTGAAAGACTGGTAATGCGGATGCCTCTGAAAGTATTAAGTACAGTCTATTCTTGAGCAGATTTGTCTGCATTTGAGTTTCTGTTAATGCTTGATGGAGGAATTCAGTGTTTCAGAAGCAATCATAGAATCATAGAGAAGTAGGGCTGGAAAGGACTTCCAGAGATCATTTAGTCAACACCCCTACCTGGGGCAGTATCATCCTTATCCAAACCATTCCATAAAAACCACAATCTAAACTCTACATAAGACTATCATCAACCCTGACACAGCACAGACCTAACATCATAACCTGCCACAAATAAAGCAGAAGAACTGTGGCAGCCGATGTCCTGCTTCTATGAAATGTTGTCAATATATGCTCAAAGGATCCTGGATAGAGGGCCATGTCCTTTGCTACAGATGAAGGCAAAAACCCCCATGGTCTGTACCAATCTAAAAATCTAAAAGATCATTGGCAAATTTGGGGCCAAGAAAATAGTGATAAATTCTTCCAACCACAAAAACTGAACACACTAATTTATTTTAATTTGTAAAAGTAATCTTATGAATGAAATGTGACATGTGGGAAGGGCTTGTTTCTCTTTTTTTTAAGGGATGTCATCAACATAAAATCTATTCAGTTAAAAACCCCCCCATAGATTAGAATAGTTTCAGGTACTATGCCTGCCCTGGAATCCCCAGTCCAGTTTTATGATTGTTTTACAACCATACCTCTCTATCTTCTTCATGGCTTTTTTTTCCTTTCTTCCTATCATTTAGAAGAATCCCATTTCACTTGGGTATCACAGAAGAGGAAAGAAGTCAGGTAAGTTTCACTTCCTGAATATAGTCTATTTCATTCTCCTGGTGTTTTGCTTTAACTCACTGGTTGTGTTTGGGAATATTTACATCCCAAAACAACCCCTCCCCCCACAAACACTTCTTTTAATATTAGGAATTAATTGTTTAATTTTAGGCTACTTTTAAAAAGCCCTTTTTAAAAATTGTGTAAGAGTAATGTTGTAGTCATGATGGTCCAGAAATTATGCAAGAGGCAAAGACATGCAAGACATTCGAAAAATTGTCTAACTGTATCCCAGCTCCACAGTTGGTCCAATAAAATATATCATCCTAGAAAATCCTTGCTTCTCATGTCTTTTTTTTTTAAAGGACATAGCTTCTGACCTAACAGTATTTTTTTAAACAAAATTTCTAAGCTTTTGCCCATTGAAGCTCATTCTATAAGTATTGAAGGAATGCAGGATTGTAATCAAGACCTTTAAAAGCCCAATGAACTTATGGAGTTATGGCCCAGAAATATAAAAATACTAGCTTTCTTGTTGGCTTTGCTGAACTACTGTCAGTGCTGTCAAAGGGTGGTGGCAGATTTCCCTTTGGAAGTGAGAGCCTGCTTCAAACGTCTCTTTAAGTCCTGCATGTTTGGAGACTTGGGTCGGATGAGGTGGAGCCCTCTTCGTTTCTCCCCATTGCAGCTCCCAATCATCCTGCTGAGCTCCTGGCAAAGATGCTGGAAGGCCTCCTGCACTCCCTCATAGTTCTCCCGGGCAGACACCTCACTGTAAGTGCCCCCCAGCTCGCTGGCCATCTGGAGACCTTCTTTGGAGGACACCTGCCTAGCTCGCAACAGGTCCCCTTTGTTTGCCATCAGAAGCAGGGGAATGTTGGCATTGGGGTGGATCTTGCGGATGTGCTGGTACAAGGGCCGGATGAGCCGGTAGCTGTTGTAGTCCGTGATGGAATATACAAACACGAAGCCATCTGCCCAGTAGATTGAGCGGTTTATTTGCTCCTGGCAGCAGATGTTGTCATTGTCATCCTGCCATCAAAACAGAGAGGAGAGGTTAGAAAACAGACTGGAGGAAGAGATAGAAACAAGTGATCATCCAGCACTGGTAGCAGGCAATTGCTCCGCTTCACCCTGTGGCTGCTGCTTCATACAGGGACAAAGGCATCTCTGGATGCATCAGCTATTGACACACCAAATTTCTCTGGTGTGTCAATAGATTGATTAATACAATAGAGCAGCACAGATACTAAGACAGAGACTGGGCAGATGTTAAGCAGTTAAAAATGGTCAAAGCATTGATTTTTTTTTTTAAAGATGTTTTTTGTTCTGTGCTGTTCTTGTGCTAATCAGTATTCAGCACCTGCCCTGCTATCAGGGCTGATAAATGGAATCATAAAGGTTAGAACAGAGCCTCTCCTCCCAAAACTGTTAGGTCAGCTATTCTAATCCCACTTATCAAAGTGAAGGATTGTCCCCTACAGGACTTTTCCTAGTGCTTTTTTTCAGTCCAGTGTTTAATGTTTCTAACAAGGGGATTTTATAGATTCCCTGGGGAGGTTCTTTCCCTGTCTGCTAGATCTTGCTGTCAGCAAGTTTCTTGTGCTATTTGGGCTCAAATTTACCTTGGAATGGGTTACTTTTTCACGTGACTGATTACTTGAACTGCAAATAAACAGGGCCCTGTTGCTGCTTACTCTCTCTGAGAGGTAACAGAGCTCCTAATTCCTGTTACCTGCCTTTTGTGTCATATATTTCACTGTCCAGTTGTGCCCATAGCCACATCATTGCTCCTAACCAGATACAAACAGCAATCACCAATTCATAGGAATTCAGTGTGTTGCAAGACAAGATCAAGTCCTTACTCAAGATGAGATCTTTTGAATTAATCCATTGCTTTGTATATCCTCCTTGGGCTGTGACTCCATTAGATAGGGAGATCAGCCTCATGGATTATTGCCTGGTATGCTTGGATTGATAAAATGTTCCTGCTCATATTACAGCAGAAATTCTTAACCTGGGTGCCAGGCACCCAGGGTGCTGCAAGATCCTTTGAAGGGTGCCACAAAAAGTGTGAGGAGGTAAGCAGACAATGGCGGGCCAGGATCTCTTTGTCTAGCCATTCCCCTGCCCTCCCCCACACCTAACCTGGCCCCTCTGCAAGGAGGTAAGCGCAATAACAAATGAGCTTTTGAAATGGGGGGTGCCACTCAGTTCACAAAAGTAATGGAGGGGAGCCTTGAGTCTAGTGAGGCTGAGAACCTCTGTATTACAGGCTCTTTGGAACCAATATGCAAGTCCTTGTAATGTCTTCCATTATGGGCCAGACCCTACAAGGTGCTAGGTACACTCAGGTGTTACTGAAGCCAGAGGAAATTAAAAGCTCTTGGAGCCTTGCCCTCAGTATACAGCCACATCTTTTTATTACTGGCTAATTCTATTCTGGAAACCTTACACAACAGCAGTTGGACATAGGGCAGGCATTTTGAGTCTGGTCCAAAGCCCATCAAATGTTTGTGGGCCAATATGAATAATTTTCCCAGTACACAATGGTGTTGAAGATACTCAGCCAGCAAATTGGCTGGAAGGAAGTAGGACTTGTAGGCCAGACCCAGCCTAACAGGCTGGATGGGCTTTTCCTGAAGGGAAAAAAAAAAAAGAAGTCACTCCAAAATAAAGTAGAACGCTAATGATCCTCCTTGCCAGTAAGGGCATGCCTGTGCTGTTTCCATGGGGCTCCTGAGGGTGTTGTAGAGAAACATGTGCAATCCACCCTCTGCAGCTTTCAAAGGTGGAGACAAGGCAGTGAAGCTGCCTTGAGAGTGTTTGTTGCTGCTTTTGAGATCTCGGTCTCCAACAAGCTTGAGAGCAGGGGTGGCCCAGGGCCCTCTCAGGACAGCTTTGCTACCTCATTTGTGAATGTTTGGTATGCATGGAGCAGGAGCAGGTGGGCTGGACATGATTCTCAATGGTTTTCGCAAGTGTGCTGGGGAAGTGGTATAGACATAAACCACTCTCTTGTCCTATCTGTCACTCAGGTGGTTGCTCTCTTTCTCTTTCCCTCCTGCATGAAACACCTGGAAAAACACTGACACTTGTGCTTACAGATACTGTCAAATGAAAGAGCAAACCTTTGTCAGAAATGTTCAGACTTGGCTGAACGAAGTTAAGACCCTTCACCCTCCCTGCAGCTTCCCTTGACTTCAGTCGGATTTGTTTGTGCTCAGCACTTCCCCAAAACAGTGCACCTAATTTTATCTAAGCACCTAAATATGGATTTAGGCAGCCCAACTCTGGGCACTTGGGGTGCAAATTGATGGGTAAAATGCATTATGTCACAGCTGATCCCTCGGGCAGTAAGAGAACAAAAAGCCATGCTTTAGAGGGAGAGTTTTTCCAGACCCATAAATAGTTAAAGGCCCAGAGTCAATGGGAGTTCAGTGCCTAAGTGGCCTTTGTGCCTGTGAAAACCTTCCTATGGGTTTAGAACCCTGTGAGCTTGGAGGCTGACACAGAAAATGTATTAGCCCTCTGCCCCTTCCAGCTCACACGGCCATCACGCTGGAGCTCAAATTATTTTTGGATGTCTCTAGCACAGGTTGCCCAGAACAATATCACCATTCCAGTGGCACCCTGGTACTTTCTTCCCTGTGCACTAGGGGTTACTGTATTTATGGACCACCTCTACATGGAACGCAACTTTCAGGTTATTAGAACAGGTCCCTACTTATGTGAAATGAGTTTCTGGGTCTAAATTCAGTTTCTAGGGAACAGGAAAACCACACCTAGAATGAACAAATCCTGACTCTGGCCATTTCACTTGAGATGAAAAGAAGTGCTATCTCCCCTGATGCCTCAGAGCAGCACACTGGCCTGGCATGGTGTGGGGAGAGGGAGGCCTGTCTGTATTAATTTGTCATCCTTTTTTGTCCCTTTGCTCCCCATCCACCATAAAATTAAATTGGGGGGGGGGGGGGGGGGGGGAGACAAAACTTGTTATAAAAAAAAAAGGGTTGGGGGGGGGGGGTGGGAATAACCTAATTGCTATAAACAAATATTTGAAAATGTCCTTAGAAAAAAAAATGCATGCAGAAAACTTTAACAAGCAGAAGTTCTCAGTTGCTACAGCTCAGTCCAGACAGCAGTGAGATGGATGTGGTAATCCTCAGTGGAATGCTTTATTCAGGAAAATCAAAGAGTAACAAGCTGTATTTTTGTTTTATGAGAATGTCTCCTAAAAAATGAGTTTTGAAACATGCACTTTTACTAGCCATGTGTGGTTCAGGCTCCAATTAATCATCAAACAAGCCCAGTTATCTATTTGCTTCTGGTTTTTTTAAACATTAACATTTCCGGTGTGGTTAGAAGCTTGAGTAAATGCAGAAATCACTGCACCCGGCTCACGAAGTGCAAACAGCTCACTGCTGCTTAAGGATCTAATCAGAAAACACATAAACACGGCCTAGTCAAACACGTTCTCATGCTGGCTCAGTTCAGCAACAAACCCTTAAAATCACTTCATAGACATCAGTTGATGCAAACAAGAGATTCAAGATAAGCAGCTTCTGTGGGAACTGTTGAAACAGGGCAGGCCTTTAACTGGGACAAAGGACATGAAGCTCTCCCTAATGATATTAAAAACAGGGTTGGATGAGGTGCCAAATCTGAAAATGTATCTTACATCTGAGGAGAAAGGGAGAAGTAAATGTTCCTCATTCCTCTGTTGTGGGGAGGGAATGAAAGAGGGATTCTCTTTACAAGGTGCTTATCATGCTTTCCTGGTGACACTACCTAATTCCTGTCAATAGGGTCAATAGACTCACCTCCACACCCAGGTAACACAAATTCTACCAGTTAAATCTACCTATTTTGAGGTTAAGTGGGGCAGAAGACATTTGACGGACTCCTACATAGTCATGAATTACATTCTCTGAAAATATGAGAAGCTAGATTTGTTTTATAATATTTTTTAGTAAACCAACTGTGCAGTTGGTGGAGATGTTAGACACGTCTTTGGGCAAAAAATGCCCTTCCTCTGGTCTGGGAAAGAAGCAGACACTACCTAAGCTTAAATACCAGTGAGAGCAGTTTAAGTCTATTAACTTTTTGTGACAAGTACCTTCTGGCTTGGATAGGATAGCTCGTTCATGCCCACTGGAAAATCATGGGTTCAACTGAGCTCAAAACTCTGCAAGTTCAGGCTCTGTTTATCTCTGGCAGAAATGTAAGGTGCATGCATTTTTATTCTTGTTCTGCTCACTTAGGAGCTCTAGGAATAGAGCAAGAAGTCCTTTCAAAACCAAATACTATTTCATAGTGCGAGCTTCTGCCTCATTAGAAAAATACACTGCTTTAAAATGATATTTCTCTGGGGAAAATGCTGGTTTAACCATTTGATGATTTTGCTCACCCCCCAAAACCTGACAAAGCCTCTAGCATGTTTTGGAAGGTTTCATGAAACGTAAGACATGGCTGGTTCCACTTTTGCCTGCTTTTTGGCAGGGTAAATAATGTATTATGTAGAATGACTGGCAGACACCCCCCCGTCACGTGCTACAAGGCATTAGAGAACAATGAATATGATTAGGACTTTTGGCTTTTAATTTAAACCAACTTTTAGCAATCAAAGAAAACGAAAATGGAAACCCAGGGTGCATGAGGTTTCCATTTCCAGGTCTAGAAATTTCAGGTGGGCATGTGCAAATTCACCAGGATCTTTAGGTGCTTGACTTGATACAGACTGAGGCAGAGAATGAGCTTTTCTGGGAGGCCAGATCTGTGTTCATTTAAACCTGAGTTTTGAGTTGGTTCAAACCAAAGTTGTGGCTTTTGTCTGACAATGATGAAAAGACACGTAATTTTGACCCAAAATCTCATGAGATATGTATCATTCAAGGAAAGAAAATCTCACTGAATTAGCAGTTCTGTGCAAATGTTACCATCCTGTTCTGCCTCCAGATCAGATCCCCAAGAACAGAACCCACCTCTTTTGGATCTGCTTAGAAATTAACTTGTAGGGACATGATTATAGCCACAAATTATATCTGTTATTTCCTGAAATCTTGTGGGGAAGTGCACGTGAAGGGGCTTGTACACTCCAAGTGCCTGAGTAGAAAAAGACCGATAAATACTAACATTAGAAGCACCCCCACTAGCACTTAGTATAGTTGCTATAAAGACTTTTCCCTCAGAAAATAGAGGGCTGCCTATGGAAAAGAGATTCTGCTTGGAGGACAAGAAGGGTCTGACCTGAGCATCCGGGTCAGGCACTGGGCTGTTGAGAACTTTCTGCTCATTCAGAGACAGGAGCGCCTGGGCAGCAAATAGTTCAAGCAAATAGATCAAGCCAGCAATTTTGCTCCTATTCAACCTTGGGCTGCACAAAACCATATTATACACTTGTTCTGGCTCCCTTAAGGGGTGATTTTTGGTAAGACAGAGGTCATCCCAGTGGGAAAGGTCACACTTAGAGCTGAGTTTCTGGCTCAGACATATCTCTTCTCATGGTGAGAGTTACACATTGAAGAGACACAAATGTTGGCAATGTTGAATACAGACATTAACTGTGTTCTAAAGCTGGGCTGTCCAACTTCTAAGCCCAGAGGGCCACATCAGTTGTGGGGGACACCTGCTACACAAGCTACCAGCCAAGGCTCAGGCCACTGGGTTGTGCACCACAAGGACACTCCTCCTACTCTCTGCTGCACCCTGTGCCCAGGCTGGCACCTTCGCCTCATCGCTGCACTGTGTGGACATGTTCCCACCCTGCACCCCCATGCAGAGTGCTGTGCTGCCCTGCTCCTTGGAGCAGAGACAGGAATCAGCAGCCAGAGGAAGGATGGGGAACCCAGATACTCTGTCTGTGTTGCAGCTGGAGCAGTGTGGGAAGCAGTGGCTTGGCAGGAGCCCAGAGGGTGCAACTTAACCACTCGCGGTCCTCATGGGTCATTCAACCCTGTTCTAAAGTACAGATACATCAAGCAGAGTTTTTACCTCCAGTGAGACAAAAGGGGTATCCTGCACCTGTAAGGAGATCTGCTCTCCGTCTATGGTGAATTTTCTTGAATACAAGGCTCCTGGTAGAAAAATAAGATGATGAGAGACAGCACATATAAAGAGTCAGTCCAATCAACATCTACTATTTCAGCTTCTAAAGACATAAATGGGATTTAGGCTCTTGCTAGGCCTTGAAAGAGAGATAAGTTTCCTCCTGTGTTGTGTGAATTTTTATCACAGTAACATTGTATTGTAACTGTTCCTTAACTGGACATTCATCGCCCTGGGCTGTATTAGTTTTTTTTCTTTGTGAGCTATTTTATGGATGGAACAATCAGGCCAGACTATTTCATGTGAGATGTTAAAAAAGCTATAGAATTATTTCAAATCCAGAATCTATTCCTGATGGCAGCAAACACTGGCCTACAGTTTCTCGGGCAACTCACATTATGGCCTGCTGTGTGCCTGCGATGGTCTGGTAGATGCCTCTTTCCCCAGGTCTATTATTCCTTTTGGAACAAGAGAGAAACCCCTGAGTGAAATATTTGTGCCCACTTTAAATTGGTCATCAGTCCAATAGTGTCACCTTTTTGCAGTGGTGCTAGGTTGTATTTTTAATTGCCATCCAAAGTATCAAGGAAGATATGTTAGTTTTCCATGCATTTCCACTGGAAGTGAAAGAGAAAGTATGTTGGATACACAGAGTACTGGAAATGGAGCACATGACTAGATTTTAAGGTGTCAGAGCTGAGGTTTTGGTGTTGGGATCTGCAGAACTTGAGCAGTCAGAGTTTGGCTTGAAGGCCCCCCCAAGCAGGAGTGACTACAGGTCCATGTTCTTCCATTTTATCTAAGCCACTTTGGCTCTGGGGGCAACACCTGGATACAAGTTTGCCAGCTTGGCAAAGCTCTTATCAAGACTATTAATATTAGGAGCAGAGGTGTAAGAAGCAGGCCTGCACCCTGGGCAAACCCTGTGGGACGGCAGGGAGCAGGGCATGGTTCTGAGAGCTGGGAGTGCGCAGGTCTGACTGTGAGGAGGGAGGGGGTCTTCCCCATGTGGGAACTCCAAAACAGTCCCCAGCTGCTCTGCAGCTGCCACTGCTTGCTCTGCCCTCCCCAGCTCTTGCTTTTAGAGCAGCAGCATCAGGGTGTCAGTGCACTGGTTGCTGCTGCTGCAAGAGCAATGCTGTGGGGCATCTCTTGCTACTGGGTCGCAGACCCCACGGGGTTGGGGATAATGTTTGTGCCCCTTCTAAGTGAGCACCTGGTGCTGGTATCCTGCTCCTCCATCCCTAGTTATGCTGCTGATTTAGGGTTTGAAGTGCAGGTCCAAAAAAGACTTAGGTTCTGGCTGTGTGACACATTCATGGCTATCAGGATGACAGCTTTGGAGATTGAAGCCTCTTTGTTGATCTTTAGAACAGTGTGGACCAAACTTTTTGGCAGGTGTGCCATATACTAGCCCTGCACCTTCCCCAGTTGCCAATCTGACCCCTTTCCCATACCGAATCTGTTGCTCTTTCTACTCTCTGCCTTGTGCTTTCTGCCTGATTTGCTACTCTGCTTTCTTCTCTCTGCCCTATCCACCATTGTGCTGCCTGTTCCCTCACTGGTATGCTTCATGCCACACACAGAGGCTACCCCTGGTACTCCTGCTGCAGGTTGGCAACCCCTGTTTTTAGAACATAACACTAGGTACATCGAGGACTGCAGCCACCACATTGATCAGTCTGGAACACTTTGCACTGACCCAATACAAGTGCCTTAGTGGTTTGTTTCATCCAGACCTGGAGGTATCCCCTTGCCAGGAAAGGAGTGAGTTCAGTCTTAGAAACATAGAATCATAGAAAATGAGGGTTGGAAGGAACCTCAAGAAGTCATCTAGTCCAACCGCCTGCTCAAACCAGGACCATTCATTCCTAAGTAGATCATCCCAGCCAAGGCTTTGTCTAACCCGGTCTTAAAAGCCTCCAAGGATGGAGAATCTGCAGCCTCTCTGGGTAACCTGTTCCAGTGTTTTACTACCCTCTTCCTAATATCTACCCTAAACTTCCCTTGCTGCAACTAGAGACAGTTGCTCCTTGTTCTGTCCTCTGCCACCACTGAGAACAGTCTCCAGCTCCATCCTCTTTCAGACCCCCCCTTCAGGTAGTTGAAGGCTACTATTAAATCTCATCACAGTCTTCTCTTCTCCAAACTAAATAAGCCCAGTTCCCACAGCCTCTCCTTATAAGTCACCATGGCTCATTCATAAGTCTTCACGGCTCATTCAGTTCTTGGCCTCAGTTCAGACCACTAACAAGGAGAATAATTAGGGCCACCAATATATTGCCCCTGTAAGAATAATCTCTTAACATTTGGTTCACAGAAACAGGTGGTTTTGTTCCAGCGGAAAAAAAAAGCTGAGCTCACAGAAATGTCCATGATGTGAGGAAATTTGCCAAGGCAAAGTTCAGTGCATCTGATCCAACATTAAAACTCTGCCTTTTGAAACAGTGTTGGATGAGTAGCCTCTCTGTGAGCACTTCAGAAATAGAGCAGATGTTAAGGTGGAATTGTGCTTTAGGGGAAGAGGCCTTCCCCAAAGCCAAACATACTATTTCTGCTCTATCATGCATAGACAAAAAAGGGGAGGGTGCTTCCAGAAAGTGACTGTGTTCTGCCTTATATCCAGTTGCAGGACAACAGTCACATGGTTACAGATATATTACCACCCACTTCAGATCCTTGTTTCTATTGCAGGATGACTGTTTGGCTGGTAACTTAATGGGAAAAGCATGGAGTTCTCAGCAATATCTCTGATAAAGATCTTGCAAAACCCAGGGGTCTAAATCGATTGACAGTGTCTTGTAAGAAAGTGAAGGAAAACATAAAGTAGCAGTTCAAACACTGAGCTATCAAGGCTCCTTGGGGTCAGCGGAAAAGGGCAGTCACTAGTTGGAGGGATCAAAAGCTTCTGGTTTCGCCATCCTTATATCTGACTCATCCATCTGAACTCAAGATGCATCTCCAAAACAAAACATTTACAAAGCCTTTAGTTTGAATCCAGCCTCACCCAGTAACTTACCCAATACTGACTGGCCTGTGTGTGAGCAGTGCTAGTGGATTTTGTATTGCACAGGTCTCTGGCCCTTACAGGGTTCAATAGGTCTGAGATGTTTCCTGCAGGTTATGCTTGAACAACCTAGCTAGCAGACCCAGGACAGCTTGCACTGCTACTGTACTAGCATATGGGCACAGGCCTCTGATTTAGCCATTCCTCACCTCACCCTCCCAACCCAGCACTGACATACTCAGCCCACGATATAAAACAATTGGCTTGCTTACACACCCTGTGTGATTCCACTGACTTCAGTGGGGTGTATAAGCAGGGTAGCATCCAGCCTCCATTGTTCAGTCAATTTATAAAGCATTCTTTAAATTCTGCTTTTCAATAAAGGTGTGTCCCCCTGTGAATCTTTTTTCTCTGATCCTTTTCCATCAGGGTGGGAAAAAATGTAGGCTAAAAGGATCATAAATAATGAGACTTTGATTTATTGTTTTCATAGCCGGAGGCAATTAACTGAAAATATGTGCCTCGTGGACATCTGACAGTGTTTGGCTTTTCTGTAACATGCAGCGGTTGCAAAATACAGTAGTTTGAAATGGAATCCATCTGTAATGCTGCAAGAGGAAGCAGACTCACCAGTATTGGGCTCGTAGTCTCCAATAAATCTTTTAGTGAGAAAGCGCACCACCAGGGCTGCAAAACAAGGTAAAAAGATGGGTCTTTAATCTAAATTGAGATCGATCTTTGCAAAATGCATATAATGCCTTCCTGGCAGACCTGCTACAGGATCAGGCTTAACTTTTGTCACTGTTGCGTAAATACTACCCTGAATAGACCTGTCTTTGTCCACCTAGAAAATGATTTGGACCAGGCTCCAATGCATGACAGCACCTTGCACCACAAGCTGTCTCTTGGGTGTCAAGGGGTGAGTGATAGAGTAAGACTATAAGGCTATCTCAATTCGCCACTTGCATTGAAGATAAGAAATTAAAGGAGAGCAAAGTCTTACAATACTCTGACTACTTACAATGCCAAAGGTTAAGATCTAGATTGTGCTATATTAGAGGCCAGATTGATCTAAGGATTCCTTCTGGCCTTAAAAATCTATGCATCTATTAATGTCATCCACTGAACAAATTGCATATGGTGTGCACAAAGTGATCATTTTGCGGTAAATTAGGACTTTTCACTCATCTTAATTTGTGAAAGCTTCATGAAGCCTTGGGTTCGAAAGCCGGAAGAAACATTTTTCTCTCATTTGATCTCCCTTTTAAGAAGTACAATCTCTTTTATCCTAATAGTAACTTACATTTCCATATTGCCTTTCATCCCCACAGATCACAAATTAGTTGGTGAAATTAATCTACTGGCCTGTAAATGAGAAGTCTGATGCTGCAGATAGCATTGTCTCAGACTTCATTTATAACAGTCATTTCTGTCACTATTGATATGCTGGTTAACTTGGCTATCTTTGATGGGTTGATTCCTATTTCTATACAAAAGTGGTTTCTTCAAATCCAAATCAACTACAGACTTTACTGAGGGCTAGTAGGTACTCATACAGTAAAACAAAGTCTGGCTTTACAACATGTGGCTTTGTTGAGAAATCACAAAACCCATGCTCCGAAATTACAACTCAAGTTTCTCTCACTTAGTTTCCCACTCTCCCTATGGAAAGCAATGTGGAAAATGTCAAGTCTTTTTAGAGTACAATTTCTCCATAGACCTCAAAGCGCTTTACAACAGGAGGAGAAACGGTATTACTACTGTCTATCTGAAAGGGAAGCTGCGGCACTGAGCAGTGAAGTGACTTGTACAAGGTCACACAGTAGATCATTTGCAGAGCTGAGAACTGCGAGCAGTGTCCTGACACCTAGCTCAGCACCTTGTACACTAGAGGCAACGCACCACCTCACCTTTGATCTTTCTCTGATCATCTGACCTGCTACCAAAAAGAACATTTTTCAAATTGCAATTAAAAGCTTATCAGCTATTATGTGTGAAGTATATACAGCTTTGGATTAATCTGACCATAAAATATAAACCCAGGGGTATTGCAAATACAGCAGAAAGCAGGATTACTTTGTGGACTTACCTGTCTTGCCAACGTTGCTGCCACCCAGTACAACGAGCTTGATGATTTTGTTGGGCACACAGTCCAAAACAGGATACTCTGGTATGGGAAGCAAAATGAAGTTAGCAGAATACTGTGACATAGTATTCTGAGAGATGAGACGCATGCCAGAAACAAGAGCTGATCAAGTCTAGTGGGAGTTGGGGGAGAAGAGAGGGAAAATAGCTTCTTTCCTTCTTTTGGCAGTCAATCCTTGGAAAAAGAAGTCCTCTCATTTCATTTAAGTAGCTTTGCAGAAGGATATCTGAGCAGCTGGCCTCCTCTTTCCAACGGCTGCTCAGACAGCAACTTTGCAAAGCAGAGGGAAACTTTTTGATCAACCCCAGTGAAAACTGACTCCTACATTCCTCAGCCAATCAGAAGTCAAAACATGACATTCCACTAGATGGGGTAGAAAGTGTGCGCCTCACATGAACCACACGCCCTCCCCTGCTTTATCTTCCTTCACTGCCTCTTTTACATGCTGGACTGTAGCTCTTTGCTGAGAAGACATCCTTCTATGTTTTCAGTCTTCATGGTGCTCGCTTCCAGCAAGATACTGTCAGTGGTGTTTGGGCAAGTTCCATTCAGGATAATTCTACCTTGTCTGTCGAAACACCCTCTGGATTTTCAATTGGATCCAGCGTTCTCTGTTGCTCTCGCAGACTGCAAGATTCAGATTGTGAACCTGGATCCTTTAAAGTGGATGGACTCTTTTTTTGCATAGCAAGAAGTACTGAAGTGTAAATACCTAGGGTTGGTATCTTGCAAGTTTTCCAAGAGGAGCAGCTTTAGATCTTTAGAAATTACTTGATCTAAAAAATAATAGGAATGCTTTTTCATTCTTATCATCTAAGGACAGCCTCATTTTGCTGATAAAGATACTTTTTTAACAGGCTCTAGTCCACACTGGAACGTTGCAATGAGAACTTTGTCCCATCGGAATATAAGCCACTTTTTATGTTGTGGCCCAGCTATTTTAATGAAGATTTTAAAGTGAATTTAGTGGTGGCGATGCACTACCAACCTTAGAATCAAAATGGGCCTAAGCAGACCTGTATGCTGGTGCCGAGCCCAGCCTGGCGGATGAGGAAGGAAGCAATGTGCCAAGGAAGCCCAGTGCAGCTTGGGGCAGCCCAAACTTGCTCTCTGGCTACAAAGGTCTGTTTGGATGGTGATGGAGCCAAGAAATAGCCAGAGTGTCAGCCTACAGCAGCCACAAGCCTCTCCTGTCCCTGTAAGAGAAGAGGGGGCTAAAACCTGCTATGCCAGATCTATCTGCCAAAAAGGCCTCCTAGGCCAGGAGCATTCCCCAGCTTGCAGCTTCCTTCAATCACAGCCTCTATATGAATTCTACCTAGAGTAGACTCAGGGGCGTGACTTTGGAGCAGAGTGAAAAATCAGGCCTCAGCCTTGGATGCCAGTGCTTTTCTTAGTGCAGTGTGTGTCAGATTTCCAAAGGGCTCCCTTTCCACTGAGATGCTGCAATACACAGTCAGGTTTTCAAAAGCACTCAGCATGCCGGGGGCCTGCTGGGTACAGAATTCTTGAAGATCCAGCTGTGGTTCACAGCGGTCCTATAAAGTAAGGACAGGAATGAAGAGATGCGTGGGCCTGGCACTTAGCTTAGCTGAGCCTCAGTTTTTATGCTCTTAGTGACTTTCTAAATAATATTTGCACTGAATTGCTATGCCAGCACCATGTATTATTGTTTCTTAATCTGCCATTGACTAAACCCTCACCCACTCCAGATCTCTGAATGTGAATTTGCTTTCAGATCCTCACAAACCTCTAATTTCACAGGAAATTTTCCAACACAGTTGGTCTAATTAGTCTAAGCTGGAAGTGTAGTGATACTCAGGCCAAAGGCACAAGGGCAGTCATTTATTCGTATGGAATACAGCAACCAAATGAAAAAATGAGCTATAAACAATCTATAGACAACCCATAAACAATGGTGCTAAGAGATGAGGCTTGAGTGACAATATTAGATTTGATATCCATTGCAAAGCATCATCAGTAGCCTGGTGCCAGTCTTTAATGAGACCATTAAAATGATAAATAGCACACTCCTCCATGATGTGTGCTATAGTTTGGATTTCACCACACTCCCTAGGGCAGTGATTCTCCACCATGGTGCCGCAGCACCTTGGAGGTTCTTAAGATCCTCTAAGGGTGCCCTGGGATGCCATGTAATGTTAGCACTGTTAAGGTGTGCAAACATGATTCTCAAGATGAACCCAGAGATTTCAAATAAAGCCGAAATCCATAGTGTCATAGTTTCATAGCAGCTAGGGTCAGGAGGGACCTGAACAGATCTTCTAGCCTCCCCCCCTGCCATAGGCAGGAATGAATGCTGGGTTCACAAGACCCCAGACAGGTGATCATCCAACCTCCTCTTGAATTTGCCCAAGGTAGGGGCGAGGACCACTTCCCTGGGAAGCTGGTTCCAGATTTTGGCCACCCTAACTGTAAAATATTGCCTTCTGATCTCCAACCTAAACCTATTCTCCATCAGCTTATGACCATAAAAGCATTCTGACCTGCTATGGTTCTTCTGTGTTCTTTGCAATGAAATAATTTATCTATTATTTTTCTCTAGTGAATAAAACAGTGAAAACTAAGAGCGGGCATTTTCTGAAGGGCACCTCAAGTGGAGCAAGGGGTGCCTCAAGTCTAAAAAGGTTGAGAACTGCTGTACTAAGGGAAAATGGTCTGAATACTTTGATCAACTAATAAGTCTGTTTTAAAAGTCATATTGAGTCAAACAACTCTGATGACTAACTAGCAACACTCTCCTCATGTACCTGCTTTGAATTGGAATATGTGGGGACTTTTGTTTTCAGTAGCTATTGAAAGCATATGCCAATGAATAATATACAAATATTTCTATTTCATAATAAAAATGAAACAATAGAAATATGTTCATTTTTAAAACTTGGATGACCTAAATAAAAATGAAACAATAACTAGCTTTGCTAGTTAACTACAAGAATCCCAAAATCTTGTTTTTTAATGTATTCTGTGTTTGACTCAATATGACTCAAACTTCCAAAAGAGCATCAAGAGCAGGGAAACAGCCACATATATAAGAATGTCACAAGGAATACTGTACACAAGCAAAAGTGTTGAAAGAGATGAATATGCATCTAATTAAAGGAAGAAAGGACGATTGATACCAATATATAGCGGCACAAAAGCAACGGGTCTTGGAATGAAAATGCCAGTGGATATGACTAAAATGTTCCTTTTTCCCTTATTTCACTTGTCCTGTTCTCTCACTTATATAAGTCTCCAGAGGAAAGACATTTAAAAATAGAAAGCAAAGACATCAAGACAAAATTATGCACATAAAAATAAATGTGGCTTTGCTATCTTTATACAGTTGTGTAATAGCCCAGAATCTGGCCTGGAGTTCCTTTTTTCGACTGATACTCCATTTTACTCAGGCTGGATTTTGGAGCTCTACTGAGAAATTTCTGTCATCTCTTCTAATCACATTTTGTTTCCTCTGCACTAGCACAAATATCTGACACGCAGTGCGCTTACAATCTTGTGTTTGTAATCAATAAATGATCAGACCCTGTACAACATCTTGCCTAGTTTGTTGACATTACAACATTTTTTAAAATCCCCACACCTTTATTCTCTGTAGGTTTTAAAAGTTCAGTAGTCTTTCTCATTTTTTTCTTTAAAAAAACCCAAAACACTGAGCTCAGATTTTAGGCTTACACTTTCTCAAAGAGTTCTTTTTAAGTGTAAAAGCCAGAAACTTTCTAAGCTTATCTCTATTGGACTTCATAGACTGTCAAAATAGCCTTTCACTGAGTGAGAGCATGCAAAGGGATTCACACTATTTTGGTTTGTATAACTCTTGGCATGTGGAGTGAGAATTGTTTTTAAAAGGGATCATTATTGTTTGCGTACAATAGGCTTATATTTAGCAACAAAAACATGTTCTTAATTCAAATTTGCGTGAAAAAAATCCCAGTAGCTTCAATTAAGGGGAAAGTTTTTGCAAAATTAAGTTTGTAAAGCTGAAAATCTTTTGGGGAAAATTCTAGCAGTTTCACCCACAGTGTTGTCTCAGTCCTTGTGTGTGCCTAATGAGAAGAGACTGCATGATTTGTTTCTGCACCAGCTTTAAGGCAGTTTCATATATTAGTCCGTGTTGCTTTAGATTCTGGCTTTAAAGGTTTTTCTAGTAATATATTTCCATATAGCACCCTAAAAATAGAGGCATTTGGCATGTCTACAGTGTCTTCTCCCTGTGTGTGTCAAACTGCTTTTCAAGCTTGGATGAACTAATCCTCAAGCACTGTATAAAGGAAGAGACTGATGAACAGAAAGGTGAAGTGACCTGCTTAGCATATGGCCAGTCAGTGTCAGGGCAAGAAGAAGGCCTTTGATCACCAGACTCCTGGTCTTACATTACAGTGACAGACTGTTTCTCACCAGGAAGTTCATTTATAATGATCACTGTTATTATCACAAAATCTCTTGCCTGGTATATTGAGAGGGAGAGAAGCTTCTTGTTACGGTCTATAGCTGGTGCCCTGATCAGAGCTGTGGCTGGCAGTTTGTGTACATCTCCCCTAACACCAAATACATTTAAAACAACAACAACAGAAGCTTACTCTTTGCAGCCTTGTTTAACTTTCTCTGTTCTTTGTCTCCGGCCGACCTGTGACCTCAAGGCTAGTTCTCACGCTATACAGAGCTGTTGCACTAAACAAAAGTGGCATTTTTGCCATCTCTCATTGTAGCTAAACATGATCAGGGTTGGGAAAGGGAACCAAAAATAGTCTTGGAATAGATAAGAAAATGTTACAAGAGAACAATATTGCTCACAGTTTGTCTGAGAAACAAACCTGCCATTGTCTTGCTATCCTCCCCCCCTTGCTGTGGGCAGAAGCCTAGTGAAGAGAGCAATTATTTTATAGCAGGAGTGTCAAACTCACCTGTGGCCCCAGATTTGGACCATGTGGCTCCTTGTGGGCCATATCCAGACTGCAATGAGATCTGGACCTGGCATCAGGAAAGCAGTGAACACATAGCCCTTGCTCACCATACCCCACTCCTACTGCCAACACTGCAACACTGGGAATTTGGGCCCTACTTCCTCCTCCTCCCCATGAACTGATTGAAATAGGTCTGCAGGCTGTATCTGGCTTGCAGGCCATATGCTTAACACTGCTGTTTTATACCAAAAAATAGAGAGCGTGGCCAACTGGTTACGTCAGTGCAGCTCTCTGAGGGATGGACTTTCCCTATGACTCCAGGCTTCTGTCTGGAAAAAGGGATTCTGATCCTTTCTCAGGTGGCCAGATACTGCTGGAAGAGCCATAATAAATGTTTTTCTCAGGGCTATAATATATGCCACAATGAAAGGTTTTGCTCCAGCCCGCTATCTCCAGATTTTTAGTTTCTAATTTAGCTGCTTCACTGCCAGTGGGGACCATTAAAGGAGCACTGTGCATTCTTTTTGTCCAGTGCATTTATTAGTTTTCACATTCAAGGCCTTTAGAGGCTGTCCCATGGGATCAAGCTGCAGATGACACGGGAAGTGCTGTGTATACAAGGGCACATCTCTGCAGGCAAGCAGCCCACAGAGAACTGAAAACAGGTCGGCTTTGTAAAACAGCACTGGACACCAAGCTACCCCCTTGTCCCAGAGGTGTTCCCATGAGGACAAAGGTGAGGCCTGACAGTTGGGGCGATGGCAGGGGGAGTCTGCTCATGAGCTCCCTCTTCCACAAAATAAACCCAAGGACTGCAGCCCTTGGTGGTGTCAGTCAGCACCTCCCAACAGTGCCCAGCTTATAGTGCCATTTCTCAAAAACCGGGGAGGTTTGACACAGTGCACTTGGTCCAGACACCGTGCTGCCGGTTGGGATTCATAGGCCTTTAAAAAAAAAAAAAAATGTGTGCGCATTTCATGCACTGTGTAAAAAGCTGTCAGGACAAACTAGGGAGCTTCCTCTTGCTTTCTTGCCTCATTTCCGCTTGCCCGCCGGTCTGTGGATGGAGACAGGCTGGCTTGGTGCTCAGGCACTGCCAGGCTTCCTCATGGCCTCGACTGCCTGCTGAGTGCCAGTGGCAAACACCTCGTCTCCCCCAGCATCACGAGGGGGGAAAAAAGGGGGTTCCTAAAAAAGGAAGGCACATTTCAGTCCTTTGTGCCTCCCTGGAAAGCCCAGGCCAAAGCTGCCTGCCACTGCCTGCAGCCGTGCCCAGGGGCCACCTCCTCTGCTCAGTCACTGCTTGGGGACACTGGGACACCCCAAAGCAAAAGGAAAGAGGGCAAATATTCCCCTCCTCATATAGCCGTCTCTGTGCAGGAGTCCCAGAGTGCTGCACACCTCCCAGCAGCATTGCCAGGTCTTAGGGGACAACGACAAAACTGGACCCGGAGACAGCGAGGAAGACAGCAACAGGATCAGCAGCAGTGGAAGTGACAGCGACAGCAAGAAGGACAGTGAATGAACTGAGAATGTAAACCCCAAATGGAGGCTAGGACTAAGGGCCTGTGATAGGGTTAGGGAAAGGGCAGCGGGTGGGTGCGTGGGGGGGCAGGGGAGTGGGTGCGTTTAAGAAACAGCGCACCCGTTACAATAATGTGGTTTAAGGTGTGTGATGGAAAGTTTACACTAGGTGCTGTATATAACTATACATACTTATAGAAATAGATTTTTACAAAAAACCCACCTATTGTGAGGTCTTAAATATGTAATTATTGTATTGAAACCTCAAAATCATTGCCTTTGCTGAAAAACTATCGTACACTGAAAAACATGCAAATACATATGCAAATACATATACAAATAAATATTCTTATTTACTTTCTATTGCTCACTGTAGCTCAGCAGTGAGTGAGAGAGAACTGGGTCATCACAGTCAAAACATTAGTTTATTTTCATAGATGTTAGTGTTGGGAGGGGCTTAAATAGATCATCGAGTCAGACCCTCATTTTGGGGTAAACCATGATGAGAAAGTGCTGGCTATAAGCCCAAAATTTGGTGCAGGGGAATGGGTGTACAGATTTCTTTGTGCAGTTTAAGGTTGTGATAGAGGATGTGTGTATGTATACATATATATCTATATAAATATATTTTAATAGTTAAAAAAGCCCCTCAAAATTGGTTGATACTCTTTTGGGTGTTGCATTTGCTGCATGAATGAGCTGCCTCAAAAGTTATCGTGCACGTTGGACACTTTTACTCTGAAAGCATCGTGCACGTTGGATGCTGTTGCTGTTATTCACGCTCTTGTCCCGGGGCCCGGCACGCGGACGGACACGCCCGCACACACGCTGCGGCCCCTCCCCCCCCCCGGCGGCGAGAACAGTCCCAGACCCCGCTGTCTTCA
>NW_005842548.1:773399-789550 GCF_000455745.1 Alligator sinensis
AACTGGGGCGGCCGCGGGCTGCGGGGCTGGCTCGGGCAGATGGAAATGCTGATGACCGTCCGGAGACTCGCCTCCATCTGTACCATGGTGAGCGCCCGACTTGTCCGTGGCCTCCACGGCAGCGGGCCCCTGCCCCTGTGCGGGGTGCGCGGGGTGCCCACAACGGGCAGTGCGGGGCGAGCGGTGCACCAGCCCCTCCTGGGGCCAGGGAGTGCCCAAGGCGGTGAGGAGCAGCGGCCCCACTTTAAACAGACAATTGCCAGGCTTTGAGAGCCGCTTTACCCCCCTCCCCCTAGCCCTGACCCATAAGAAGCTTTGCAGGAGCTGGTCCAGGGGCCCGGGCCCTGGTGTGCATGAAAGGCAGTGACCGCGTTTCGTGAGCGAAGGGGACTAGTGGGGCTAAGCGCTGCCGGGACTATCGAGCATCGCCCTTACTTTTACTCGCGTGAAACGAGCCTTATTCTGGTCAATAAATGTAAGTCATCTCGCAGCGGTTGAACGTGTGCAGGAAGGACCGCGGGGGTTTCGCATGATGGCATTGTGGCGCTCGGGTTCGCGGGGCCGCGGTGCTGGGCAAGCTTGTCTTTATGCCGGGTTGTAAGTCTAGAAAAGACCGAGCAGTTAGTTCATTGCTTCGCTAAGGTACAGTTGCCTCAGAAGCAGCATATTGCATCTTGTCAGCGGTGAGGAAACACTGCAGTAATTTGAGAGATCTTGTTAATGCAAGGCCCTCGCTGATCCAGTACAATTATACCTACCTGGGCTTTAAGGTGGCAGGACTGGTTGTTCCGGTTGGAAATGGACTTTAATACCTCACTTTTCATATAATCCAAAGGGATCTGAATTACCATCAGCAGTCCGACTTCCGTTTTACTTCTCCCAGAAAGATTTCTGCCTAGCACTGTATCTGCACAGCTTGGTGGGATGCAGTGTCAGTTCAGTATGGAGCTGAAAAGAAGGTGCTGTTCCTGATTTTCAGGGCTGCTACTCGCTGTCTAGAGGGGTTTTTTGGAGGGGGGCTCTAATTTAAAATCCTGACCAACCATTTTTGATTAACTTGAAATCATTGCTGGACCACACGATGTGGTTGGATGCAGTGTGTTTAAAGTGCGTAGAACCTATTTTAATACGAAATATGAATATGTTCAACTAATCTTTGCTGCTGAATGCCTCCTTGATCTCAGTGCTTTCAGGTTAACTGAAATGGAAAATGTAATATGTCTGTAATTTTCTGGGCTTGTGAGGTTTTTTCTGTAGTGAACTAACTGCAGTTTCATATCCTCTTCATGCACCGCTTTGAAAATGTTTGCTTATATTTGTACCCGCGCTTTCCCACCACAACAGCAAGTGAAATTAAACCCATAGGAAGTGGGTGGACAGCTGCAGAGCACTCCATTTAAGTGGATAGCCTTGGGACTGAAAAAATGCTGCGCCTGATGTGCACATACTCCAGCTCAGTGTAAACAGCACTCATGAACAACAGGAACAGTCTGCTAAACTTTTTTCCCTTCATTTGGGCTGGTGCCTTTATTTCTCATTTATTTCTTCATGCTTCTAATGGCAACCTTGAAACTGACTGGACCCAGTCAGTTCAAGGCTGTTTGAGAAGCCTTATAATTGACGGTTCCTGATCTCTTTCACAAGTTGTGCAGTTAAGTACATAAAATTATCTTATAAAGTAGGCAGTGGGGCCAAAAAAGGTACGGTTAACAGACCTGTCTGGTACAGCATGAGCCAGGGATGGGCAATTGTTTGGGCTGCAGGGCAATTTAAGAAGCTTCTGTGAGCTGCTGCAGGCTGACAGAGTGGGTGGGGGTGTTTCTTGCCCAGTGGGTGGGGGAAGGGCAATTGATCTTATCCAACCCATCTGCCCTGCACCCAGGGCTGGGAGTGCCAGGCAGGTGGGGTCTCCATAGAGATGAGCCCAGGATGTGCTCAGCCCAGTGGATGGGATTCCTAGAGTCATAGGGACCACAGACAGGTGGGGAGCGGTATGTGAAGTGGGACAGGTGAGCAGGGCCAGGTTTGCAGAGCAGTGACAGGACGGGACCTGCAGCAGAGTTACAATCCTCCCTGCATGTCCCTGTGACAGGTGTCAGTTCTGTGGGCAGGGGTCTGTGGGGAGTGGATTGTGCCTCCACCCAAGGCTGTGGCCTCACTCCTGTGCTGTCATTGCCCTGTGATCCTGGCCCTAACCCTGCCTACCCATTCCATTCCCAGATGATGCCCACCGCCCATCCGTGGTCCCATCCCATCTGCCTGGCTAAGTGTGTCCCATCTGTGGGGGTCCTGGCTAGTCTCCATAGGGACCCTCCGCAAGCAAGATAGAATCCCTTGGTGGGCCAGATCTGGCTGACCCCTGGTGTAAGCAAAAGGCTTGAAACTAGGGCTGGTGTCATGTTATGTAGTTACAAGAATTGTGAACCTCTGCCATAAGTAAATGCACTGTACTAGCTGCAGAATTCCCTGACCAAAGGCAGCTAATGTTTTGGACACATTCCCTAACCCAGGTAGCCAATTATCTGATTAAAAAGGCAAATGTAAAGCAGTGCATTTCCTGTGCTCATATCACTAAGACTCCCTTGCAGTGTTCAGTGGCTTTTTCATAGTAACATTTTCATAGTGGCTATTAAGTGTTAGCTTTTGGATTGTTTCTCTTCCTGTCCTGATGTTGCAGTAGATGAACAAGTAGCAGATGATATCCGTGTTGAATCAGCACTCAGCTTGAAAGTCAGCTTTGTGCAAGAGTGAAGGTAGTTACTTCTGGTTATCTAGCTCACCGAATTACAACTTTATGGAACCACATTTTAGATGCATAAATCACTCTTGGTTCAAGGGGAGAAGTTATTTATTACTTCTCTGGCAAAAACTGTTTGTGCCTCTGGTAGCAAAGAATGACAGCCTTTACTCCAAAGAAAATTCTCCCCAATTTATGCACTTCAGAGGTTGTAACAGCATTTGCCAGGATGAATGTACCTACAAAAATATAAAGTTATTTAATTTACTGTGACTTGAGTTTATTGTAAAGCTCACCCATAGTTTTATTTTCAAGTAATACAGAACTTTGGTCTGTTGTTTGTAGTAGTTTTAAGCAAAACTATCATAGTTTATACCTACTTTGAAATTAATGACTAGTAAGAAAAAACCCCAATGCATTCACTTTTACCATAACATGAAAATGGATTGCTTGGCAGAAAAAAACCATCATTTATTAAACTAAATAATTTATTTACTTTAATGAGGTGTATTGAGATGAAATTTGTTTTAGGATTTTATTAACACATGGTTCCTACTTCAGCACATATCATATAGACAGTTCTTACAATATGTCGTCCTGAGAAAACTAAAGCACAGGAGGTTATTCTCTGACTCCCAGGATGAGTTACAGGTAGACGCAGAATTCTTACATTTTGGAAACTAGGTCTCCCAATCTGTCTCGTGATTGTTCTGCTAGACAGTAATGCCTCTTTAAATTATTAGTTGTATTCTGTTTATTTTGAGTTCCATCTCCCTGCTAGGAAAGGTAACATGTAACCAAGCTTCCTATCCTAAAAGGATTTCCAAACTTCTTGAAGTTTGAATCATGAAACTGTCTTCCAAATACTCTGTTTTGTGTACGTGACCATGTCTCTTGTGTTGGTGATTACATAATATCCTGTGGTAACTGCACCAGTGACAAGCAGTGGAAACTCATAAGAAAATATTTAGTGTGTTTTAGCTGCCTGCTGGAAAGGAAAGTCAACATCATATGACTAAACAGATCCTTACAAACTACCAGCGAGTTCTGCATAGACTAACATTGCCTGAGTATTTGTCAGATTTGTCTGACTTTTTTTTTCCTTTCTGATCAACAATTGTATATGTCAAATGCTTCAGGAATGTTTCTGTCTTTGGTAAATGACTGTGAGACTAATCAAGAGTCTGTCTTAGAGAGAATATTGGTGACATTTCATTTTATCTTATGCTACCAAGACAAACACCAACATATTTTCCCTGATGTTATTTAGCATCTGATAGCTATGCAGGGGTGTTCCTCTGTGTGTCCATAGCAATTGCAGTAATTAAAATGATGTTCAGTTTGGTTGCTGCAGTTTTCCGGAGAAAGAGAGGAGAGAGGGCACTATCTTTCATAATGGTAGTGCTTTTTTTCTGTATAGTTTCTCCCTCGGCTTCAGACTTACCCTCAGAAACGTTTGTCAGAAGTCACCTTTTAATTTTTTTCTTTTCGTTGTCAATAGCACAGGAACACAACCAAATGCTTTTACAGCTGTTAGCAGTAAAGCACCAATCTGATCATTTTCCTCCTTCAGAAAATGCAACAGCAAGTAGCTAACTAAAGTAATAGTACATTTCAGTAAGCTAATTAAAGCCACTTCCCACTAGGTCCTTGTCTAATTGCTCTGAAAAAACTAACAAGGCATGCCTGGAGAACCCTCATTCAGCATTTGCATTGATGGCAATCCTATTTTTGTTCTCCATTTAAGTATAGCATGGACCTAATTATTAGTTTCAGTTCTGGAAGGGGGAAGGAGGGGACCTGAGTCATTTGCAAATAAACTCCAGTCCTAGCTACATACACCAAGAAAATGATATGTCATGTCATAGAATCATAGAAGTAGGGTCAGAAGGGACCTTGTAGATCTTCAGGTCCAACCCCCTGCCTGGGCAGGAAGAAAACTGGGCTCAAATGACCCCAGCCAGGTAGGCATCAAGCCGCTTCTTAAAGACCCCCAGGGTAGGAGCCAGCACCACCTCCGTTGGAAGTCGGTTCCAGATCCTAGCCGCCCTAGGTCAAGGATGGTTTTGCATTATTTTGTTTTTAAAAGAGGTGTAAAATACATTTGCAAGTGAGATAGCACTATCTTATTGTTAAATATTTTCTGTGCACGGAGGGGGAATCATTCAGCTTCAAAATCCATCCTCCATACTGAACTGTGTTCCACTTCTTGATTTAAGATTAAATTAAAGGAGGTCCTCTTCACATTGAGAGTTTGTTGATGAACACTAGCAAACTACATTTTAGGGGAAGATATGTAATTGTCTGCAGCCTTGGCAAGCCATCTGCTAGATTACTTTCTACAAGATTCATCCACTAGCTTTTAATACTCCAGTTTAATGCAGGGCATAGGTCAGCAGTGACTTGGGGAGGGACGCGTGGGGATATTCCAGGCTGTTAACAGTTCTGAGACTTAAAGATGCAAGGAGATTTAATAAGCAAATGAAGACTGTACATGCTTTCCTGAAGGGTCAGTTCTGCCTTGTCTTCCTCCATGTCTGTGGAGGGCCTCTTTGTTACAGAATTAGTGTGGTTTTACTTTCCGTTGGTAATGCTCTCTAACTTTTATCTCTCTCCAGACATCTGCTGCCTCACTTTCTAATGGCTAGCCCTGCAAGGGCATAAGGGACCAGCTGAAGAGAACCCTTTTAGCTTAAATGAAAGTGTTAATTTTGGAGTTGGGGTTTTTAGTCCCAGCTACATGGGGTTGTTGTGTGATTTGTCTAGTAATTTCCAGTTGGCATCACATGGGTTTATTACAATGGAGTGGAATTTGGCAAGCTCATATAGGGGCTGTGCACTCCTATAGCTGTGTGTGTGTCTGCTTAATATGCTTCAGTGGGGATTTGCATGTGAGGCCAGTGGCCGTACTTCATGGCCGCACTGATGTAGTGTATTGTAAAAGACATCCTACAGTTGCTTAGCTGGGTGTGGTGGGACATTTGGCTATCACCATAGACTGCACTAAAGGGAGGTTTGAATCTCAGATAAAGTCCTGGGTCGGCCCCCTTCTACAATTCCAGTGCCCTCCCTGCATCCAGCAGTGAGGCCTAGGCTGTGCTTCTTGATAATCATTTCTAGTTCTGGTGTATGCCTGTGGTTTTCACCTGTCTCTTGACTTGGTCTCTAGCTGGTAGGTAGCTGCTAAATTATTCCAGGTCATGTTCTGATAGTATTGCATACTTAACAGTTCTTTACTTGCAGGTAAGACCACTTGTCTCATGGAGCAGTAGCATGCCCATAGGCTTTTTCAGCATATGTACAAAAGAAAGAAACACATGTCTTCTCAACCAAAATCAAACTAAATGAGAACTGAGTGTCCTGTTTTTGTAGTTTAATAGGTCATATCATTGGGTATCATGCTGTCCTTTGCTGTGAAGCACAGACTGTAGCAAGCAGTGGCTGTTCTTGCATGCAAAGGAGAGCAGCAGCTGTTACTTCTGTCTTTCCTCCAGACACTTCAGAAGTCTCAGGGGGCCATAAAGCTCAGTGTGGAGGTAGTGAAGAACATCATATAGCTGTTCTCTTTGGTGAGGTGGGTGCATTTCTGACTCTAGGTACTGATTTGCAGCACCCCCCATAGGTGGTGGAGTTTTTGAGTGTGTGTCTATAGGCAGTGCATAGTAAGGTAACTTCTGAGGAAACCTCTGGAGGTGTAGGTCTCCATATGGAAACTTTTGTGGGCAGTGATGTCCTGATGTGCACCTTGTTTTAAAGATATCCAAAGGTTTAAAGACCCAAGCTCATGGCTGTTCATGCAGTGGGAGACCTGTAATCTCCTTCCTGTGGAACCACAAGGAGACTGTGGGAAATGTGCAGCCCATTCCAGGGAAGCTGTGATGCATTATTTATTTGAAACAATACCTCAGTGTTAAAAGCCCTTCTGACATTTTTCTAGGACCAGTTAAAGCAGTGATCTTCAACTTTGCTCCACTTATTCTTAGCTTTCACTCATTTCTTGATTACATAAAGAGAGTAGAGTAGTTCTCCTGTTGCAAACAACTCAGACCATGACAAGTCAGAATGCTTTTGACACTGCTGATTCCTTTTTGAAATCTCTGGGCTTTACCTTTGAAATCATGTGCAAACACCTACACACCTTGTATTGTACAGCATCCTGTGTCACCCTTAAAAGGATCTCAAGGTCCTGTGTCATCCTGGTTGAGAATCACTGGCTTAAACAATAAGGTGTATAATTAGTTAAGGAAAGTCAATAAAGATCAGTTAATTCAAGTGGGTTGCCTGTATTATTACATCTTCCATGCCTGGTACAAGAATCAGGTTTTAGGAAAAATAATGTAAATGCATACACATCCCTGATGCCTTTATATATCTTTTGTATGCCCTTCTGCAAAAACATACCAGACTCCAGTCTTCCATCTCGCAGATGTCAGTATGGGAGGTCTGTCGTCTTGTGGTCAAGATAATGCATTGTGTTGTAAACAATCATTTTGTGTTGTCTTTTCTGCCCTTTCCTGCTTCTAAGTTTTTGACTGCATGCCCGATGACTTGCCTACTTAAGCCCTCATGCATCAGGGTGTGATTGCAGCTACTGATAGGTCTTGGGACTGAATTTCTGTACTCCTCCATTTCTGTGCTAGCTTAATCTGTATGCATTTAATATCTGAAACTTCATCCCTAGCATTAGGCTTTGCCTTTCATCACCACCTGTTTCCTTTATTTCATTGCTCCCTTTGGTCATTGTGTTGGATTGATGCGTGAAGAACAGACTGTGTTTTTATTTATGGTTTGCAAAATACTTGCTGATAATCTGTGTCTGGGTCCAGGGGACCCAAATGTGTTCTGGTGAGCTCATTTATATCCAGAAATATTGCCCTTTAAATCTGGAAATTGTACTGGGAGGACACATGACTGGTCTGTCTCTTCAGCGCTGGGTCAGACAGTGGGAACACAGAGACAGGGAGTGATCCTTGAAGGGGCTCTCTACCTCTTGCATATACCTGAAGGGAGCAGCAGTTGTCTGACAGAAAACCTCAGCTTCAAGAGGCTATAGAAGCCTGGAGACAATGACTAAAGCCAAGAGACCAAGGAAGGAAGCAGGACTATTGGTTATTTTGTTTCAAATTTTAACCTTTACTACAGAAAACTTTCAGGGGAGAACTGGAATCATCTGATAGTTAGGAGTTTAACTGCACCTCCCCTGGCTGGTGGATCTGCTCATCAGTAATGTCCTATTACTATTGGACAAAGGTTCCAAGCAACTTGTTCAGGCTCTCAGCTTCTTCAGTTGGTTCTGTATCACCTACCCTTCTAAATCTCCTACCCCCTACCTCCTTTCATATCTCCTTTCTAACTGGATGTTTTGCAGCCTCATTTTGAATACATACATTATCACTGGAGTGCATGAATTACAGCATCTCCATGCTGAATTACTACCTTGTATGTGAGTAAATAAGGACCAGATTCTAGGAAGTTACAAAAGCCTTCTGCTCATTGTTTTCTTTTCTGTGCCTTGCTGAATAATCATATTAAATTAAAATGGATTACCAAACAGATGCTACTGGTTTAGTTAAAAAGTTCAGTTTCAGTTAGTGCTCCATAGGAGTAAATTGACTTCGCATGATTTTGTAGTTTTCAATGAGGCCTGTAAACTTTGAAAATTAACTATGGCACCTTGCAGTGTACATTCTTAAGGAGTTGGCAAAGATGGTCATTTTTTTTCACTCAGTTTGTAAAGCCTGTAGATTAGTGAGGTTCAGCTTAGTGAGATTCTGTTGTATTTACCAGTGCAGAAGTGCAGTGTATTTGCCAGTCCTGCCAGATCTTTGACACTGTTATGCTGATTCATTTTACCTGTCTAATAATAGTGTTGAAATCAGAAGTTCAAGTTACTGTAACTTGCTATGCCTATTTGAAGCTTTATTTGACTAAAGCAAAGGAGATCACTTTAAAACATAAATCATAGCTAGACAGGCTGAACTGACAATTTTTTTTATATCCGCATTTGAGGCTGTTGTACTATAGCAGCACAACTCAAGAAGTTAAGGTTTGGAAATGAAAATCTCATTTTTGAAGGCCAGTTTTGGTGTACAAGTCCTGTTTCTGAAACAAAATGTGGGGAAGGGTACATATTCCACAAATTGTCTTGGATCATGTTGAAGAAAAAAATACAAATACACTTTAAAACAAAAAATGACTATTTAATTGCTCAGGAAATAGGAGCAGCTGCTTGTGGCTAGGCTAGCAATGTGAAGGCTGCTAGACCTGATGAAACTCCTCACTCTATTCAGTTTCCTTGTTCCTACTCATAAAGTTCTACCCGCTTCTGTTTTGCCTGCATCTCGTTTTTCATCTTGGGTCACTTCTTTACTCATGCTGCAAGTGTACCCACTTGGTGGGGCCCCATTTTAAAGCCCACATCCTCTGATTTATCCTCAAAGTCTAAAACTTGTGCCAACTTCTAAAAATAATTCTTCAGATAAAACAAATGATTAGCCAGAGACACCACCAGCAAGGCTTATTAGGCAAGTACTAGATTTTATGTACTGAGCTGTACTTATTAGGCATATAACACATTTTATGTACCATTTTCCCTGTTTTGCCTCATAATTCTTGAAGATACAAGTTCTTTGGGACAGGGGAAGCATCTTGAATGTCTCTGCAGTCTTGGCTGCTAGTTCAGTGCAGTGAGGTCGAGAGCTGAAGCATCAGCAGTGTCCAGGCTAGTATCTCATATGACACTTGTTTATTTTAATACATACCAATTCTCTAGTTATTTTGTGGTTTCCATTTGATTTCATAAGGTTCCTCTGAAATGCTGCAGAGCCTTACTAGACCAAAACATATGGTATAAATAAGTATCTGGTTGAAAGCTACTTGCAGAGGCTCTGTCAACTATAACTTGCTTAATTTAATTGTACTGGCATGTATTAACTGTAATGGGATAGGGAGCATTCAGTGACACTGCTTTGCTATGAAATATGTGATGATGGAGTAAATATTCTGCACTGAATTTGAGTGTTATTGTAACCAAATTATTTTGACAGAAAGATGTGTGGTCAGATTTCCCTGCTATATGTGAAATTGTCTATCAAGGCACCATTTTAAATGAGCCAATGGCGCTTCTGTCTCTTAAGAATAATGTTAGAAGAAAGTATTATGGGCTAGCAGTATTTTTGGGCAGAGTGCCAAAAACACCCTAACCTCGACTTACTGTAAGATGTTGGCATGCCAGGGGCAGATGGCGGGGGAGCCGTGAGGGGCCTGATACTTGTTGCGGCAGCACAGCCCCAGCCCCTTCCCTGCCATCCACCCTGAGGTGCATGTGCTCAGCAAAATGCCTTTGCATGCCATGCTCTGGCAAGTGTGCCAGGGGTTGCTGACCCCTGTATCATGGTATAGTCTTTGAATATATTCTAAATAAGGTAGTGATTCATTAAATTTGGGGTAACTTTAACTGTGCATATTTTTTAAAATAATATATGCTGTAGGGATTGTTTCTGTTGTTCTGAGAACATTTGTACATTATGTTGAATGGTACTGCTGATTTAAGTAATTCGTGTGAAAATGTCCTGTCTCCATGTGAGTTCTGAACTTAGTGTCTGAAATGGCAGAATATCCTAAAATTTGCACATCAATACGTTAGCCAGATGTTGTCAGGATGATTTATACAAAATCTCTGCAAGAATCTGAGTAAGCAAACTTATACTAGCAGACCAGCTGTACTTTAAAGAAACCTTACTGAGGGTGCAGGAACAAACCATCCTGATATGCAGGAAAACTAACAAGTATGGCAGAAAGCCAGCTTGGCTTAGCAGGGAACTCTTCAGTGGGCTAAAACACAAAAAGGAAGCTAATAAGAAATGGACACTTGGACAAACCACTAGGGAGGAGTATGTGAGTATTGCTTGGGCATGCAGGGATGAAATCAGGAAGGTCAAAGCGCAATTGGAGTTGCAGCTAGCAAGGGATGTGAAGGTTAACAAGAACGGCTACTACAAGTATGCCAGCAACAAAAGGAAGATCAGGGAAGGTGTGCATCCTTTACTAAATGGGTGAGGCAACCTAGTGACAAATGATGCAGAAAAGGCTGAAATACTCAATGCCTTTTTCATCACAGTCTTCACAGACAAGGCCAGCTCCCAGATTACAGCACCTGGCAGAACAGTTTGGGGAGGAGATGAGCAGCCAGCAGTGGCAAAAGAACAGGTTAGGGACTATTCAGAAAAGCTGGATGTGTAAAAGTCCATGGGGTTAGATGGGATGCACCCGAGGCTGCTGAGAGAGTTGCCTGAGATGAATGCAGAGCTGCTCGCCATCATCTTTGAAAACTCATGGCGATTGGGAGAGGTCCCAGATGATTGGAAAAGGGCAAATATAGTTCCCATCTAGATTCATCAAGGACAAGTCATGTTTGACTGACCTGATTATCTTCTATGACAAGATGACTGGCTCTGTGGATGCAGGAAGAGCAGTGGACTTGATATACCTTGACTTTAGCAAGGCTTTTGATACGGTCTCCCACAGCATTCTTGCAAGCAAACTAAGGATGTACGGGTTGGAGGAATGGACTGTAGGGTGGATAGCAAACTGGCTGGATCATCATGTTCGAAGGGTAGTAAGTAGTCAATGGCTCAATGTCTAGTTGGCAGCTGGTATCAAGTGGAGTGTCCCAGGGGTCAGTCCTCAGTCCAGTTTTGTTCAATATTTTCATCAGTGACCTAGAAGATGGGATGGAGTGCACCCTCAGCAAGTTTGTAGATGACACCAAGATGGGGGCAGTAGTAGATATGCTGGAGGGTAGGGCTGGGATTCAGAAAGGTCTTGACAAATTGGAGGATTGGACCAAAAGAAATCTCATGAGATTCAACAAGGACAAGTGCAAAGTCCTGCACTTAGGAAAAAACAATCCCCTGTGCAGGCTGGGGACTGACTGGCTGGGCAGCAGCTCTGCAGAGAAGGATCTTCTAAGCTGAATATGAGCCAGCAGTGTGTCCTTGTTACAAAGAAGGCTAATGGCATACTGGGCTGTATTAGTAGGAGTGTTGCCAGCAGATATTGAGTAGTGATTATTCCCCTCTATTCAGCACTGTTGAGACCACATCTGGAGTACTGTGTCCAGTTTGGGACCCTCCCCCCTCCCCCCCACTACAGAAATGATGTAGACGAATAGGAGAGAGTCCAGCAGAGAGCAGTGAACATGGTTAGGGAGCTGGGGCACATGACTTATGAGGAGAGGCTGAGGGAACTGGGCTTATTAAGTCTGGAGAAGAGAACACTGAGGGGGAATTTAATTGCAGCCTTCAAGTACCTGCAGGGTGGTTCCAAATGGGATGGAGCTGGACTGTTCTCAGTGGTGACAGATGACAGAGCAAGGAGCAATGGTCTCAAATTGCAGCAAGGGAAGTTTAGGTTGGATATTAAGAAGAACTTTCTCACTAGAAGGGTTGGAAGCATTGGAACAGGTTACCCAGAAAGGTGGTCGAATCTCCATCCTTGGTGTCTTTTTAAGACCTGGCTAGACAAAGCCTTGGTCAAAGTAACCTAGTCAGGCATATTCCTGCTTTGAGAAGGAGTTGGATTAGATGACCTCCTGAGGTCCCTCCCTAATTTTCTATGATTCTAGGACCAGTATTTTGGTTGGGAAATGAGGAGGGACTTGTTCTAAGGCTTAGTGGGTTTTGTTTTCCATTTTCTTTTTGTTTTACTTTCATGGTATTTTTTCCCTCCAAGGAAAAATCATTGCAGAAAAATATTTGGCAAGATTAGTGTCTTTTTGGCACTTATAATTCCTACATTCTTTCAAAGTAAACCTTTAATTTGTCTCATTAGATTGAGTTATGGTTATTTCAACAGCAGGAAAGTCAGGTATAAACTTGCTGACTGCCTCATGCTTTTGTATATCTTTTTAAATGTAATATCAAGAAAGCTGTGTAACTTGAGCATCTTGGAAATACCTCCTCTACTGAGTTAATACATACGTTTCAAAATTATGATTAATCTTATGAATAATGATGTTAGAATTTCTCAGGGTTGCACATGAGAATAAAAAAATAAAGTGCTTTAATTACTACTGTCAAAAGAAACACATGAAGTGAAAACTAAATGCCTTAAAGGAAAGTAACTACCATATCCAGATATATAATATCTGTTTTGGATGCACAGCTTGTAATCATTAAAAGTAAAACAAATGAACAGATGTGGCAGTAGTTCATCTCACCTGTTTTCTTTAATGTTTGGTCAGGTGGATACAGTCAGATGGGGGCATGTTTTGAGTCAGTTTAGTTGAAAGAGGGGCAGGGGGGAAAGCAAAGGATCATTCAGCTAATCAGGATGGAAAAGACTTCTGCTGCCTCACCCTTTGTAGTCGGAAAAAATAAGCCAGTTGTTCACCATATACTTTCTTTTATTTTAAGAATGTCTGTTAACTCTCTTTTGAGTTCCTTTTAAAAATGCAGCTTGCTTACTTTATGGTGTCTGCTTTTGTCTTCCCTTCCTTCTATTTTTTCTTTAAAAAATTGGGCAACTATGACCTATGTGGTTGTGTGCACACATTCATGCATGCATCTCTTCTCTGCCTCACCCCTCTACAGACTTCTCTCTCTCAAATTTTTGTCCCGCTCCTGTCAACCTCAACTGCTTCTTTCTTGATATACACCTTCTTTTCCTTTTGTCCCATTATATTACAGTGTCCACCCCAGTCAGACAAAACTCTTGGACTCGATGCGATATCTTTTTTTAGACCAACTAAATAGTAGCAAAAAAAAATCTTTTTTTTGCAAGCGTATGGGTCCAAACTCCCTTCATTAGGCAGAGGAGAGTTCAAAGACTGTAAAAGTTCTCAGTTGGTCTAATAAAAGATATCACATCTACTCAAAGAACCTTGCTTGCCCGGGTAGAAAAGAAACTTCATCTTGCACAGGGGAGGTAAAGGATGGTGAGGTTCCCCTGGGTTTCAGAGTCCATTTGTGAAAAAGTTGCTCTGTGAATATGCAGATTAGGCAGAGAGAGAGCTCCAGCAGGTTTCTTCCCTGAAGGTGGGAGATGTCAGGCAGGGAGTTGAGTTTTGCTTATTTCCTGTTTAGCAATGAAGTTTACATTTCCAAATGGCTAACTATGATATCTTCCCTGTTTCAGGGATATAGTTTGTAGCAGTGTTAGACAAACAGAGCTGGCTACAAGCTATATCCCTGAAACATGGAAGATACTCTTACCCCATTAGGACATGTTAAATAATGTATCAGGTGCTTAATAGCCAGTGGCCTCTACGAAGATCCAAGCAACAACCAGATGAGGAGCTTGCATGATTCTGAAAAGCAGCCCTGAGACTGACACCAGATTGTTCATTTCACTCTCTTTAACTTTAGTAAAGTTGTCAGTAGCAGCATATGCACTGGTGCAGTCTGCCTTCAAATTTGGGACTGTAACATTGTATCAGTTTTATAGCAGTTTCATATTTATAAAGATACCTTTGTAATGGCAAAGAAGTTTAAGTAAAAGCTTGCATTCTGCTAAAATTGACATCATTCTTCCAGAAGGGAAAAATATTTTCATGCTGTGTGAGAGAATTTTTTTCAAGCCCTGCCTTTATGTGAAGTTAATCTTCTCTGGCTTCAATATGGCAGGAATTGTGTAGGACTGTAGTTGAGGCTGTCATCAATATTCCAGTAGTGGTGCATCATAGTTTTTCTGCCGTGGCTTGTGGAGGACTAAACTTGTAATAGGATTTGGACTTCAGTGCAAGTTGAATGTATTTATAATTGATAGTACCATACTTAAAAGATACAATTGTAACTTAAAACTTGAGGTTTTTATTTGGACACAGATGATTCTCGTCCCTAGACCGTAATTCTCTCTTTGCACTGTGCGTTTGTTCTAAGCTACTCACTTCCTTTTTTTTTGTTTATATGAAGCCTGAAGAGCCCCTCGGGTACTACGGGATTGGCAAAGTTAATAACCTCTTTCCAAAATCCAACTGTGATCTTTTTTAGCTTCCTTTCCTCCAGACTTTGTTACCTTCTGGACAGGTGCTGGTCTATAATCCATTCAGCTGTAGAAAACAAATAGTAGCTATGAATTTCAAAGAAGTTACGACACGTATTAATCTCTGATCTCTTGAGGAAACTCCTGTGTCCACATCTGAATCATTTAAATCTGGCCTAAGCAAGGCATTCAGATACGCTGTTGGAAGAATCTTGCACCCGGGAAGCAGTTTGACTTGATACATCTCTTCCTCCAGTTTCAGCAGTTCTGAGAGCTGGCAACATAATTGGGCTGGAATGTGGGTGTATACTCCATATTTTCACTTGCGTGAAGTGTTTCTCAGTAAATAAATCCTTCAGCCTTCATCAAGGAAAAATGATTCACTGCTCGCAGGGCACCAGAGATGAGTTCTCAGTTCCACACTTGATTTCCAGTCAAAACTGGAGTCAGTTGTAGGGCTTTTTCAGGCAGCTTGTGAAGGACTTGCTCAGATAGTGCCTCAGGTTGAGTGTTTTTGAAAGCTGGTCTCTTCACCTCACCAAACTAAATACAAGCTGCTTTAAAATACTGTTGTTTGGGGTTCTTTGGCTCAGTGTTGCTCCATGTTATTCAGTCACTTTCATTCTGCCTTTTTTATTTGTTTGAAGCAAATATTGGCCGTGTCTTCATTGAATCAGTGTGGGAGATGAAAGATGAAATCAAAGTTTGTCTGTAATTAACTGTTTTCTATGGATCACTAGCAAGGTAACAGTTTCTAGATATAAAATGTTTAAAATTACTTTTAAAATCATATATAGATCACTTGCCTTTAATATCTTGTGTCTTGCTCCATTATCTCGAACCAAATTTATTTTAACTTGGTTTGTACCCTTTAAAAGGATATTCTTTGGGTCTGATGCTGGTTGGCAGGGAATGAAGTACAGTTATTCTTGGAAAGTTCTTCCTAATGAGGATGCATGCATGAAGCAGTGCTCTTTGGGAGAGTCATTTCAAGAACTACTGTAGAAAATACATCCTCCACAGATGCTGATTTCTGATCACTCTTTAACAGCTGGCAGTATTTCTGCTACTTGCATGAACAAAGAGAAATAGGTGCTTTAAATTTGCATGATTATTCTTACTTTGCAAGAATCCTGAAGGTAGGCTGACATCATTTTAGGTGGAATAAACTGCAGGGTGGAGATTTTGTCTCCTGTCAAAAATTGCAGAAAAAGTTAGTACCAGAGCTCTGAAGGTGCAGTTGAAGTTGTTAATCCTGTTCAGAGGTAGCCAATCATTTGGGACAGGGGTTTTGAACCTTTTTTAATCAGTATACCTCTGGCAGCCGGATGCAGAGCCAGCGGGGGGAAGAGGGGGTGATGCGCAGCCGGACACGGAGCAGCACGGGGTGGTGGTTGGCAGTGGTGGCCGCTGCATGTGATCTCCCCTCCCA